>NW_006922306.1:309477-313088 GCF_000298275.1 Orycteropus afer afer | reverse complement strand
TTCACATACACTTTGTTTCATGACAATTGACGCAATTTCTCACAATGCAACCGCTCTCCTCCCACTTTCTTCCCATAGCCTCTTCCTCCCTGTATCCTTCCCTTCCATGCACTCCTGCCTCCTGAACTGTCTGCCTGTGCATACAGAGCCCTTCTATTCTCCAAGGAGTGTATCTACCTAATGTAAATATTCAGCTCATATGCCTGTCTTGTTTGGCTGAAAGCCACAGAAGTGGGTTCAATTCCAGACCTACAGGCAGCTAGGGGCTGTAGTTTCAGGGATCCCACCAGGCTCTATCACACCAGCAAACCTGGTGTCCCCATCCCACCCCCTTTTTTTAAAAATGATTTTGTGTTTTGTTACACATCGTTCTCCCACTCTATCCAGGATCTCCTACACAGACCCCCCTCCAAGTGGTTGACAGTAGTAGCCGGGCATCATCTAGTTCTGGTCTCATAGTCATATAGACTGAGCATTGCATGGTGTACCAGTCCCTTGGACTAATGATTTCCATGCATCTTTGGTTTTCTTCATTCTTCTTTGCTCTGGACTAGGAGAGACTCATCGTTGCATCTGGATGGCCACTTGCAAGCTTTTAAGATCCCAGTCACTACTTGCCAAAGTAGGATGTGGAACAATGTTTTAATTAAGTATGTTATGCCAATTAAGCTTGATGTCCCTTGCGACCATGGTCCCAAGCCCATAGGTCCAACTACTTGCTCTCTCAGGGTAGCTGGCTGTGGCCAAGAAGTGACTACAGCCTTGTCCCTTTACTCTACTATAAGCTTACTTTACTATAAGCTGTACTATATACCTGGACATTCTTACAGAACATACACATATACATGTAGAAACATTGTCTGCCAACCCTATGGTCATGGGCACAATCCCGCCTGCATAGACTTACCTAATCATTCATCCTGTCCACCCATCTGTCCACCCATAGATCAATATTTGCCATTACTGACAATGCAGTACTGTATATACAAAAGGGTTCATCTTTGTTGTTAGTAGTTCCCATGCATCTCTCTATGTCTTCCTCTTCCTCAATGCTACTGTATTGATCACTCACATTTCAACCTGTCTTTTATCATTTATTTTTTTTAATACTTTTTTCTTGAATCCTGCTTGAGCTCTTTTTCTTCCTTAGACAGATCATACTGTCCATAAATGTCCTTGAAACTATAACCAGTTGAATAAACTTTCCTTCTGTTTCTTGGAATATTCTTCTTGCGATGAGGGTGTATCTGCCTTCTGTTTTCAATAAGTATATAGCCATCCTATGATTGAATATCATATTTGAATGAAGACAGTTCTATTCAAAGCAATATTTATTGTAGAATTTTACAGAAGGGATGAGTAGAGTAGAGCAGTCTACTTCCTCATTTCCAATTTGCCTCAAAACCCCTCTCAACAACTTAATCAATCCCTGGGAGCCTCCTCAATTTTTTTGAAAGAATATTATTCAGGGAGTTAGCGTGGTTCACAGCGAAGCCCCCTAAGTCACAGATTCCTTGGGCTACAGTCTAAAGACCTCTTTTCCCTCTCTTTTGCCCTTATTCATCAAGGCTCAAGGGTTAGGTCATAAAAAAGTATCTTGACTGCTTGGTTCCCCCTTCAGCTCAACCTCCTCTGCAATGGTGAAAACTGGGTCTTCACAAGGATAGTCTCTGATTTCCTATGTGCTGTTCAAGGTGCTAGGAGCTCTGGTGACATAGTGCCTAAGGCATTTGACTGTTAACCAGAAGGCTGGTGGTTCAAACCCACCAGCCACTCCTTGGAAGGAAGATTGGGCAATCTACTTCCATAGTGATACCACCTCAGAAACCCAAGGAGGGGTCTCTATGAGTTGGATCTGACTGGATGGCAGTGAGTTTGGTTTTTTTTTTTTTTTTTTTTTTTTTTTTTTTGGTCCAAGCTGCTCAGTGTGCCCTTTATGAATGTGACTCTCAGGAAAATCAGTTCACGGAATCCTTTCTCAATGTGAATAAAATTTCACTGTGTTTGTCAGAACGTTTATAGTTTATAGTGTGCCCTTGTTTCATTTCAAACGTCATTTAATCTCTGTTTTCCATTTATATATTTGTTTTCTTTATGTTTCAAGGAAAGTATAATGCAAAGTAAAATTGCCTTTCATCTAACATTTTAAACTAGAATTCTCAAGCTAGACAATGAAAAGGCAGCAGACATGGGTCAATTGGAAGAAAACCACTGAATACAGAGGAGTGGCCTGAACAAAGTTCAGAGGATAGTAAGCAAACTGACTTATATGAACATGTTGGAACATATTTGTGTGTGGGGGTGTGGGGGAGAGATTGGGCTGGGAATGGCTATGGTTCCTGATACCATATTCAGACACAGTAATATTCATTAGAAAACAACAGACTGACCCTTACTGTGTGTAACCTATTATGAACAAAGAAATCTTTCCCAGAAACACCTAACTCTCAGATGGCAATTCTCACCTCATTCTGAACCTGGATAAAGTATTGATCCATTTTTTGAATTTATAATAAATTTATGTATGTTTCATCCAGCACAAAAATAATATCTGTTAACTGTGGTCATCCATCCTTATCTTACCTTTGTTGAGTGAACATGAATTTGATTTATGGTTTCATATCTATTACCACATCCTAACTGTATAGTGAATTTGAAGGAGTTCAGGGTTCATCAGGGAAAAAAGACATGACCACAACATGACAGTGTGCCCAAGCTTTTTTCTGGTGCCAACACATTGACTGTTTGCATTTGAGGGCAGTCTCCTGTAGTAAGAGACTCTCCAGAGGCAAGTGGTGCTGGTAGCCATGCAAAGGAGAAGAGAACAAGGGTACTCCCAAGGGAGAGGGAGAAAGCAGAGGTGATGACATTTACATGTCTCTCAGCAGCAAAGTGGGGAGTCTCTGGGTCAGAGAGCTCTGAAGGGCAACAGCTTTGGATATTTATAACTACAGGGTGAACCTTATCACTTACTAGCAAGTGTTGGGCTCAGTTTTGAGGGTTAGGCCAAGCAAATAGGCTCTAAACAGCTACAAAATATGCTGGTTAGGGCTATTTTTAAGACAATTTTGTATATACAAATTTGAGTTTGGCATTGGCAGGCTTTTTAGGTCTTGATACAAAATGAAATACACAACCTGGGGCCAATGTAGAGACCATCTTGGACTCATCTTTATAACACAATGGATGTGTAAAACACTGTATGCGAAACAGAAGCTGTGTTAGATTCTGGCATACAAGAGAAGAAAGGGCACACCTGGCCCCTGCCCTCAAGAAGCTCCTGTTCTGTTAGGAGAGAGTCAATAAAACAAGCACTGACAAGTTCTTTCTATCAGAGAGAAGATAATTGTATGCACATAGCAGGAAAATGACTTAATATCAGGTAGCTATAGAAAGCTTCCCAGAGAAAGATAAGTTTAACATGAAGGCTGAAGTTAAGTAGGAATCACCTGAGTAAGAGGGAAGAAAAGCTTCCAAGATTGAGATATGGAAATCAGAGAGAGCATAGATCATCTGATGAACCGAGAGAGGTTTAGATTGGCTGAAACATAGAATATGGGATGCTGTTTCATCATGCTGCCTAAAATGTTCTGGGTCTTGCTGAATGTTTA
>NW_006922306.1:307799-309377 GCF_000298275.1 Orycteropus afer afer | reverse complement strand
GGGGTTACCTGTGTAAGTACCAAATACGAAACTTGTGTCTACCAAGTACTGAACAAACTCTTGACTGAGTTGTGAATTCTTACAAGGAGAGAACTTTGACTCACTTACCTTTGTCATCACATACAGCAAAAAGCGCAGTCATTAGCATACAACATGACACATACCAGCATATTTGGAACTCAATGATTCCAGAGAAGCTTTGGAATTACTGATATATCTAACATTGACTGACGTGTTATTTAATTATATTGATTTTTATAACAGTTTATTGAAATATAATTCACATGCTATACAATTGACCCATTTAAAATGAACTATTCAAGAATTGTTTTAGTATATTCACAAAATTGTGTAACCACCTCCACAAATCAATTTAAAAACACTTTCATCATATCAAAATGAATCCCCCTACACAAGATCTCTGGTAGCATAATGGCTAAGGCACTTGACTGCTAACGAGAAGGCTGATGGTTCAAACCCACCAGCCACTCTTCGGAAGGAAGATGGGGCAATCTACTTCCATAGTGATACTGCCTCGGAAACCCAAGGAAGGGTCGCTATGAGTCGGGTCCGACTTGACGGCAAACAACAACAACAACAACACAAGATCAGTCGATTCCCATTTCATTCAGGTCCACTGTCCCCTCAATCCCCCATACTGTCACCCTTCACCCACTTCACCCCTGCTCAGTCCAAGGCAACAATCACCAAACACTTTCTGTCTCTATGGATTTACCTATCCTGGATATTTCACACAAATGGAATCATACAATATGTAGTCCTTTGTGACTGGCTTTTTTCACTTAGCAAAATGTTTTCAAGGTTTGTCCAATGTGTAGCATGCACCAGTGCTTTGTTTCTTTTTATTGCTTGATAACATTCCATTGCATGTAAATACATCATACTACATTGTATTTACCCATTTATCTGTTGATGGACACTTGGATCCTTTCCACCTTTTGGCTATTGTGAATAATGCTCCAGTGAGCATTGGTGTAGAAGTGTCTATCTGTCTCCAATTGCAAGTTTTTTAATATATAGCTAGCGGTTTAATTGCTAGTGAAATAGGACCAAACACAGGTCCCTGCCTGGTGTAGAGTCAGGCCAAAACAGTTTGCACACTGAGTGATTAAGAGAAGAGAAAATTATTTATTGCAAAGCGGCAATGCAAGGAGACAGGGGTCTTTTTACTCAAATCTGACTCCCTGAATCTAAATCAAATTACAGTTTTTGTAAGTTTCAGGAGAGAGGGTTATGCATATTCATAAAAATTTCAGGAATTTGAATGTGAGATAGTTGACAATTGGCTGAAATTTCCTTTGCCTTGGTTTAAAGGGTCAGACGTTTTTAAAATGCAGTGCCACTGTGCACCACATGAGTCACACTGGCTTCCTGTCATCAGCTGATCAGGACTTAGGCAGAAGGGAGAATGTCAGTTCCCAGCAACTTCGGTCCTGCCTGCTCCAATGCATGTGCTGTGGGCCAAATTTAATTTTCAAGTTGTTTTCTAAGACACATTAATGCGTTTATCACCTATTTCTAGGGGAATAGCAGAAAGAATGTGAAAATTGGCTCTTT
>NW_006922306.1:303205-307414 GCF_000298275.1 Orycteropus afer afer | reverse complement strand
TAGAGTTGACTTTGATGTGGATGGAGTAAAGCTTTTGGGACCTTAATTTGCTGATGTGGCATGGGTCAAAATAAGAATAAACAGCTGTAAACATCCATTAATAATCAGAATGTGGAATGTACAAAGTATGAATCTAAGAAAATTGGAAGTTGTATAAAATGAAACAATGCATACAAAATGATATCTGAGGCATTAGCGAGCTGAAATGGACTGGTATTGGCCATTTGAATCAGATAATCATGTGGTCTACTATGCCAGGAATGACAAATTAAAGAGGAATGACATTGCATTCATCATTAAAAAGAACATTTCAAGATCTGTCCTAAAACACAATGCTGTCAATAATAGGCTAATGCCCACAAGGAAGACTAGTTACTACAACAATTATTCAAATTTCTGCACCAAACACTAAGGTGAAAGAATAAGAAATTGAAGATATTTACCAAATTCTGCAGTATGAAATTGAGCAAACATGTAATCAAGATTTACTGATAATTACTGGTGATCAGAAAGTGAAATTTGGAAACAGGGAAGCGGCATTGGTGGCTGGAAAATATGGCCTTGGTGATAGAAATGATGCCAGAGATTGCATGATAGAATTTTGTGTGACCAGTGACTTATTCATTGCAAATACCTTTTTTAAACAATGTAAGTGGTGAGAATACACATAGACCTTGCCAGATAGAATACACAGGAATCGAATTTACTACATCTGTGGAAAGAAATGATGGAGAAGTTCAATATCATACGTCAGAACAAGGCCAGGGGTTGACCGTGAAACAGACCATCAATTGCTCATCTGCAAGTTTAAATTGAAACAGAGGAAAATTAAAACATGTCCATGAGAGCCAAAAGATGACCTTCAGTACAGCTGACCTGAATTTAGAGACCACCTGAAGAATAGATTTGATGCATTGAACACCAGTGACCAAAGACATCAAGGGCATGATACATGAAGAATGCAAAAGATCATTAAAAAGATAGGAAAGGAAAAAAAAGACCAAAGTGGATGTCAGAAGAGACACTGAAACTTGCTCTTAAATGGAGAGTAGCTAAAGCAAATGGAAGAAATAACAAGATAAAAGAGCTTAACCGAAGATTTCAAAGGGCAACTTGAAAGGACAAAGTAAAGTATTATAATGAAATGTCATGTCGAGAGACGTGGAGTTGGAAAATCAAGGAGAAGAACTCACTCAGCATTTCTCAAGCTGAAAGAACTAAAGAAAATATTCAAGCCTCGAGTTGCGATATTCAGTTCTATAGGCAAACTATTGAATGATGCAGGAAGCATGGAAATAACTACACAGAGATACTGTAACAGCATATGATCAAGCATGGAAATAACTACACAGAGATACTGTAACAGCATATGATCAAGAAATGATGGAATTGAAGGAAGATGTCCAAGCTGCACTGAAGGCATTGATGAAAAACAAGGTTCTAGGAATGGACAGAATACCCATTGAGATATTTCAACAGATACAGCTCTGGAGGCACTCACTCATATATGTCAAGTAATTTGGAAGACAGCTACCTGGCCAACCAACTGGAAGATATCCCTATTTGTGCCCATTCCAGCAGAAAGTGGAAATTATTGAACAATATGACTAATATCACATGCAAGTAAAATTTTGCTGAAGACAATTCAAAAATGGTTTCAGCAGTACATAGACAGGGAATCACCAGAAATCCAAGTTGGGTTCAGAGTAGGGCACAAAATGAGGGATATCATTGCTGATGTCGGATGGATCTTACCTGAAAGGAATGAATACCAAAAAAATACCTGTGTTTTATTTACTATGCACAGACCTTTGACTGTGTAGATGATAACAAGTTATGAACAACACTGGAGAGATTGGGAACTCCAGAACACTTAATTGTGCTCATGAGGAATCTCTACATAGACCAAGAGATAGGTGATCACACTGAACAAGGGGATATTGCATAGTTCAAAATCAGGAAAGGTGTGCATCAGAGTTGTATCATTTCACTATATGTATTCAGTCTGTATGCTGAGCAAATAATTCAAGAAGTTGGACTATGTGAAGAAGAATGCAACATCAGGTTTAGAGAAAGACTCATTAACAACCTGTGCTATGCAAATTACACAGCCTTACTTGCTGAAAATGAAAAAGACTTGAAGTACTTAGTGATGAAGATCAGGGATTACAGCCTTCAGTATGGATTACACCTCAACATAAACAAAACTAAAATCCTCACAACTGGACCAATAAACAACATTATGATAAATGGAGAGAAGAATGAAGTTGTCAAATATTTCATTTTACTTGGATCCACAATCAACACCTATAGAAGCAGCAGTGAAGAAATCAGATGTCATATTGCACTGGGCAAATCTGTTGCAAAAGACCTCTTTAAACATGTTATCTTTAACATTTTAAAGAAGACTAAGAGCTCTGGTAGCTTAGTGCCTAAGGCACTTGACTACTAACCAGAAGGCTCACGGTTCAAATCCACTAGCCACTCCTCGGAAGGAAGATGGGGCAATCTACTTCTGTAGTGATACTGCCTCGGAAACACAAGGAGGGGTCGCTGTGGGTCAGGTTCAACTCGATGGCACATAACAACGACAACAACAACTTTGAAGACTAAGGTGCACCTGAACCAAGCCATGGTATTTTCAATAGCCTCATATGCATGTGAGAGGAAGACAATGAATAAGGAAGACTGCAGAAAAACTGATGCATTTGAATTGTAGTTTTGGCAAAGAATATTGAATATACCATGGACTGCTAGGAGAACAAACAAATCTGCCTTGGAAGAAGTAGATTCAGAATGCTCCTTAGAAGTAAGAATGGCGAGACTTCATCTCTCGTCTTGGGTAAAATAGAGGGTCAGGGAAGAATGTGAAGACCTCAACTAGGGTAACTGACACAGTGGCTGCAATTATGGGCTATAGTAGGATGACAATTGTGAGGCTGGTGCACAACTGGGCAGTGTTTTGCTCTGTTGTACATAGGGTCGCTGTGAGTCTAAACTGACTTGATGGCACCTAACAACAACAACTCTGAGAACCTCTTTCTAATATAATTTCTGTCTCATTCAAAGCAAATCCTCTCTTCATTTTCATGCATTCCCAAATCTGCAAAATATCAATGCTCCACAGCATTAATATTTGATAAGATATTTGAGAACAGTACCACATGGAGTGGAATTTCTGCCTCATATACTAACATTTTGGTGTAACATTTTAGGAACTACCAAACTGTTTCAAAGTGGCTGCACCATTTTACATTTCCATCAGCAATGTATGATGGTTTCAATTTCTTCACATACCAACACTTGTTATTATCTTTCATTTTTGTTATAACCATCCTAGGGGGTTTGAAGTGTTTTATACTTTTAGCTGTTATGTTTAGATCTTTGATCCATTTTGAGTTAATTGTTGTATATACTGTTATATTTTGAGAAGAACTCTGGTGTTGCAGTCATTAAAACATTCAGCTGCTAGCAAAAATGTCAGTGTTTCAAACCCACCAGCCACTCCACAGGAGAAACATGAGGCAGTCTGCTTCCATAAAGATTTATAGCTTTGAAAACCCTTTGGGTTAGTACTACTCCATTCTACCACTTCTTTGTGAGATGGAATCGACTCGATGGCAATGAGTTGGTTATGTACTTGTCCAGATCAATTCTTTTGCATGTAGATATCCAGTTAGCTGAGGAGTCAGCTGCAGGGATCCAGGTGAGGAGAGGGACCCCAGGCCATGCTCCGTAGCAGCAAGGTGGGAAAGTGGGGAAAGGGCAGAAAAGGCCAAGGGGACCAGGACAGAGCAAAGAGTCAGCCACAGGGATCCAGGTGAGGAGAGGGAAACCAGGCCACACCCCACAAACGGCAAGGTGGGAAAACAGGGAAAGGACAGAAAAGGCCAAAGGGACAAGGTCAGAGCGAGGAGTCAGCCTCAGGGATCCAGGTAAGAGCGGTTGGAGAGATTTCCAACAGGTAAGGCCAACTCGACGGCACATAACAACAACAACAACAAGGGAGACAAACTTGTCTGTCGGTTTGTCCTACTGTGGTGACATGTTGCTGTGATCCTGAGGCTGTGCCACTGGTGTTTCAAACCCAGTGGGGTGCACATGGTGCACAGGTATCAGCCCAGCTTGCAGACTGAGACAGACTAGGAAGAAGGAGGAGGCCTCCATTTCTCAAATAATTGGCCAGGGAAAACCTTATGAATAGCAGAG
>NW_006922306.1:294478-299065 GCF_000298275.1 Orycteropus afer afer | reverse complement strand
CATGTGAGAGCTGGACAATGAATAAGGAAGACCGAAGAAGAGTTGATGCTTTTGATTTGTGGTGCTGGCAAAGAGTGCTGAAGGTACCATAGACAGCTAAAAGAACTAACAAATCTGTCCTGGAGGAAGTGCAGGTGAAACGGTCCTTGGAAGCGAGAATGGCCAGACTTCATCTCACCTACTTTGGTCATGTTGTCAGAAGGGACCATTCCCTGGAGGAGATGTCCTGATTGGTAGGATAAATGGTCAACGAAAGAGAGGAAGGCTTTCAATGAGATGGATTGACATAGTAGCTGCCACAATGGGCTCAAGTGTAGCAAGGATCATGGAGCTGGCGCGGGATCCGGCAGTGTTTCATTCTGCTGTGCATGTGGTCGCTAGGAGTCAGAAATGACTCGATGGCACATAACAACAACAATCCAGTTAGCTCAGTACGAATTGTTGAAAAGATTCCTCTTTTCCCCTTGAGTTGTCTGGACACCCATGTTTCCCCTTGAGTTGTCTTGACACCCCTGTCAAAAATAAATTGACCCTAGAGTTAAGAGTATACTTCTAGACTCTCAGTTCTATTCTATTATCTAAATATATGTCTGTCATCACACCAATTCAAAAATGTCTTGATTATGTTAGCTTTGTAATACGTTTTTGAATTGAGTGTGCATCCTTTCAGTTTTTTGTTTTTTTAAGATTATTTTGTATATTCTAGATCTTTGTTATTTGCATTAAAATTTCAGGAAAATTTTGTCATTTTCTGAAAAAAAAATGTCATTGGAAGATGGTCAGAATTGTATTGACCTTAGTAAGAGCACCTAAATTTAAAAATTAAGGCGTCTGGTTAATAGGAAAGAACTATGTTCTTGTCTGAAGCTAGACTCCATTTTGTTTTTAACATAGCTTCTGCTTCAAAACTACAGCCTGTCGTTTCTATTACTATCCACTGTGCTTTGCTGAAACAAATAGATAAATAACTTTTAGAAAAGAATGAGGCAACATCAACCATCCTCAACAAACAGAATGATGGGGCCAATGTGTATTCCCCGGAAACAAAGGGTCAAGGTGTAAAATCATTTAGTAGGGGTATGTCAAGATGTAATTGGGAAGAAGATGTTCATAACTAACCAAACCAGGTAGGATATAAACCATTTGAAAAAAAAAATAAGTGAAGAGTTTTTTGCTAGAATCAACTACAGTTATGAATAACTGATTACAGTTCCACCATCAAGAATAACTAAATCTGCTGGCTCACTCCCCACTAACCACATGGCTGACCTTTATGTTTCAAAGGACTTCAATCTGAAGATCTTATCGACAATCAATTATTAATTCCTTAGCGTTCCTTTGTTTCTCTATGCATATAAACCTGTAATTCAATAGAGACTGCAGAACATTGTGTTGGGCATCCTCACTTCTGTGATTTTCCAATTTGTGATTTTTAAAATATTATTCTTCAACAAAAATCTTTGCTTTAATTTTAACAGAGACTCCAGTTTGCTCTTTGAGAGACCAAATATATCAATTTGTGGAGTATTGCTATATTAACAATAATACTTGCAAAAATATTTTCCAATGCATGACCATGGGCTATCCTTGCATTTATTTAGGTCTTCTTTAACTTCATTCAGCAGTGTTTTATAGTTTTCTATGTACAAGCATTGTACTAATTTTCTTAAATTTATTGCTAAAAGCTTTAATATTTTTATTCTACTACAAATAGAATTATTTTCTTAGCTTCATTTCCAAATTATCGTTACTAGTGTATAGAAAGGAGCTCTGGTAGCGTAGTGCCACTCCTCAGAAGGAAGATGGGGCAATCTATTTCTGTAGTGATACTGCCTTGGAAACCCAAGAGGGGTCGCTATGAGTCGGGTGCGACTCGACGGCACATAAAAACAACAACAAGTGTATAGAATGGAATTTATTTTTGTGTATTGATTTTGTATCCTGAGACATTGCTGAACTTGTGTTTTTGTAGATTCCTTAGGATTTTCAGTACACAGGATTGTGTGGTATGCATACGTAGCTTTGTTTCTTCCTTTCCAACCTGAATGACCCTTTATTTCTTTCTCTTATCTAATTGCCCTGTCTAGTTCCTTTTGTAAACTGAGGAATAGAACTGGTGACAGCATACATATTTGTCACTGATCATAGAAGAGATTTCAGTCTTTCACCACTAAGTTTTGTGCTGGTGTGAAAAAGACCTCTGATTCAAACATGTTCTATAGAGACCCATTTATTAAGCTGTAGGCAGTACAAAGACAAAACAAAGGCAGTCATCCAAGATAAGGAAAACCATCATCATGTACATAGTACAGAAGTCGAATGGAGTCTGCTGACTCACAGCCATGGGGCTAATAATTATATATGATAGAAAACAAAGGAAATCATCACAAGCTTCCAGCAAGATGGAGGAATAGACAGACAAGCTACACAGACTATCTACAACAAATGAGAAACTAATTGAAACAGATACAGAAAATAATTCTGAAACCCTGAATTTTAAAGGGGAAGGATAAATAACTGGATTAAATACCAACTAGTAGAGGAACCTGAATGAAAACTGTGAATAAGGAGACAAATGGGGTTGCGGAGTGCCAGCTGTCCTAAAGGCTGGGCCAATTTGAATATTTACAAGTGGCATTCAGATATGGACAGCAACCTAAAAATCAGTTCTGCTCGCTGAAGACTGCATGGACAACCTCTCTGATGGCTAATGACTAGAAAGGAAAACAGCAAACAAGGAGACAAACAGCTGTGGACTGTCAGCTGTCCCGAGGGAATGACCATTTTGAATATGTCCAAGCAGCATGGCCATTTTCAATATTTACCGGTGGCTTTCTGATCCAAGCAGCAACCTAATAGGCTCCACTTGCAGAGGGCAGTATGGGCAACTCCACTGGAGGCTGATGCAATATTGCCCTTGTTACCCTTGTATTCCACACTGTCTTGGTGAACAGAGATGTAGCCATCCCCTATCTCCACCTACCTTCTGGACTTGCAGAAATTCTATCCCATTATGGGAGCCCTGCAAACTGCTGTCTTCTCAATAGGCAGGAATTGGTCCCAGCACTAGGTGCCCTGTTCCCAGCTACCTTTGGGGCCAGTAGGAATTTTTTTCTGAGACCAGGTACTGTACAACCAGCTGGCTTTTGGAATGACAGGAACTTTTTCTCTGGGAACAGGATCCTGCTCCCAGTTACCTTTTGAGACAACAGGAATTTTATCTGGGATTATGCGTCATGCCCACATCTGTTTTTGATCTGGCTGGAACTCCTGGAAATAGGTGCCTTGTTCTTAATCACCTTTTGGACTGGCAGAAACATTTTCTAGTTCAGGAGCCATGGCCCCAGACACTATCTGGATCAGCAGGAACTACTCTGAAATCAGGTACCCTGCCCCCAGTTGCCTTCTGGGTAGATAGGAGTTAGCTCTGAGATCAGCCACCCTGCTCCCAGCAGCTTTTTGTGCTGGCAAGCACTTTTGCTGGGTCCAGTTGCTCTACACCAACCCCTCCTTTTGGGATGGAAGAACATGTTCTGGAAGTAGTGACCCTATCCCCAGCTGTCTTTTGGGATAGCAGTAACTTTTTCTGAGACTAGATGCCTTATCCTCAGCTACATTTTGAGCAGACAGGAATTCTTTCTGTAACCAGGTGCCTTGCTCCCACCACCATTTGGGCCAGCAGGAACTTTTCCTGGGTCCAGGTACCTTGCTCCTGACAACTTCTGCAGTAGCAGGAACTCTTATGAGATCAGGTGCCCCACTCCCAGTTCCCTTCCAGGCAGGAGAAACTAGTAACAGGACCAGGTGCCCTGATTCCATTTGACTGCTTGGCTGGCAGAAACAGTGCCTGGGTGTCCCCCCCCCCCATTTTGTTTTTGCTTGTTTGTTTTTTGTCTTTAGGTTCTTCCCATCCCTTGTTTTTCTTTTTTCATTTTTCTGATTTTTTCTTTATTATTCCCTTTCTCTCCTTCCCAGGCATAATAATAATAATAAGAAGAATAAGAATAATCTCTCCTTCCCAGATATTGTGGGACTTTTAAAATTAATTTTGTCCTTTTATATTATTTTTATTTTTTAATTCCATTTATTGCCTTTTCTTTTTGTGTGTGTGAAGGTTGAATTAGTGTATTTGGCTTCCCCCACAACTAAAAAGGAGGCACAATATTTGGTGGGCATCTTTCAATTTTGGAGGCAACATATCCCTCATCTGGATGTTTTGCTGCAGCCTATTTGTCAAGTGACTTGAAAAGCTGCTAGTTTTTAGTGGGGCCCAGACCAACAGAAGGCTCTGCAACAGATTCAGGCTGCTGTGAAAGCTGTTCTGCCACTTGAACCATATGATCCCACTGATCCAATGGTGCCTGAAATGTCAATCACAGATAGCTATGCTGTTTGGAGTCTTTGGCAGGTCCATATTGGTGAATCGCAGTGCAGACCCTTACGATTTTGGAGCAAAGCCCTCCCATACTCTGCAGATAACTACTCTCCTTTTGTACAAGGAGCTCTGGTAGCATAGTGCCTAAGGCACTTGACTGCTAACCAGAAGGCTGGCAGTTCGAACCCACCAGCCACTCCTTGGACGGAAGG
>NW_006922306.1:289168-294378 GCF_000298275.1 Orycteropus afer afer | reverse complement strand
GTTGGGCAATTTACTTCCATAGTGATACGGCCTCGGAAACCCAAGGAGGGGTTGCTATGAGTTGGGTGCGACTCAACGGCACATAACAACAAGAAGAATTTGTGAAACAGCTTTTGGCTTGTTACTGGGCTTTAGTAGAGACTGAACACCTAACCATGGGCCACCAATGAGTCATTATGAGGCCTGAGCTGCACATCATGAACTGGGTCTTGTCTGACCCACAGAGTCATAAATTAGAACATGAAAAGCAGCACTCCATCATTCGTATACAAGAGATCAAGTCGTATACAAGAGATCAGGCTCAAGCAGGACCTGAAGGCACAAGTAAGTTGCATGAGGAAGTGGCCCAAATGCCTATGGTCTCCACTCCAGTCACATTACCTTCTCTCTCCCAGTCTGCAACTATGGCCTCATGGGGAGTTCCTTATGATCAGTTGACTGAGGAAGAGAAAACTAGTGCCTGGTTTACAGATGGTTCTGCGTGATATGCAGGCACCACTCAAAAGTGGAGAGTAGTGGCACTGCACCCCCTTTCTGGGTCTTCCTTGAAGGACAGTGGTGAAGGGAAATTTTCCCAATGAGCAGAAGTTTGAGCCATGCATCTGGCTGTTCACTTTGCCTTGAACAAGAAATGGCCAGATATACTATTGTACGCTGATTCATGGGATATGGCCAGATGTTTAGCTGGATGGTCTGAGACTTGGAAGGAGCATAATTGGAAAACTGGTGACAAGGAGGTATAGGAAACAGGTATGTGCATGAGTAGATCTCCCTGAATGGGCCAAAGGAGGAAAGATATTTGTGTCTCATGTGAATGCCCACCAAAAGGTGACCTCAGCAGAAGACTTTAGCAATCAAGGGCATAGGATGGCATGTTCTGTGGGAACCAGTCATCCCTTTTCCTCAGCTACTCATATCATTGCCCAATGGGGTCATGAACAAAGTGGTCATGGTGACAGGGATGGAAGTTATGCATGGGCTCAGCAACATGGACTTCCACTTACCAAGGCTGATTGAGCTACCACCACTGCTGAGTGCCCTACCTGCCAGCAGCAGAGACCAACACTGAGTCCAGGATATGGAACCATTTCTTGTGCTGATTAGCCAGCAGCCTAGTGGCAAGTTGATTACATTGCACCATTTCCATCATGGAAAGGACAGTGTTTTGCTTTTACTGGAATAGATACTTATTCTGGATGTGGGATTCACCTTCCCCGCACGCAATACTTCTGCCAAAAGTACCATTTGTGAACTTACAGAATGCCTTATCCACCATCACAGTATCCCACACAGCATTGATTCAGATCAAGGGACTCACTTCACAGCAAATGAAGTGCAGCAATGGGCCTCTCTCTCTCACTGCCATCAAGTCAGATCCAACTCCTAGCAATGCCTCCTTGGGTTGCTGAGGTGGTATCACTATGCAAGTAGATTGCCCAACCTTTCTTCTGAGGAGTGGTTGGTGGGTTTGAAACGCCAGCCTTCTGGTTAACAGTCAAATGCCTTAGGCACTACACCACCAGAGCTCCCACCATGGGCCTATGCTCATGGGATTCACTGGTTGTATCATGTTTCCCATCATCCTGAAGCAGGTAGCTTGACAGAACAATGGAATGGCCTACTAAAAACACAATTACAGTGCCAACCTAAGTGGCAATACCGTGGAGGTTTGGGGTGATGTCCTCCAGGAGGCTGTATATGCTCTAAACCAGTGTCCAATATATGATACTGTTTTTCCAATAGCCAGGATCCAAGAGGTGAAATTGTGGTAGTTAAGGTTGTTGTCAACTTGGCCGGGCCTGGTTGAGTGGCTGGGCAGCTGGATGTAGTTATTCCCTATCATGAGACTGGCAATCAATTCCATGGAAAATGTACTGGAGCAGCTGAATAGCTGCTTTAGGGATGTGGTCAGCTTCCAGTATATAAGAAGCAGCTTTGAGGAAGGTCTCCAGCTGATGGCACACTTGAACTCTGCATGTAGCCAAGTCGTTGTTCAGCAATCTGCCTTGTTGCCCTACTGATCTGAGGACTTTAGTGGACTTGAATTAATGGCCTGCCCTGTAGTTTGGTAATATCAGAACTGTGCCTTTTCACTTGTCAACCTTGGGTTTGTCAGTATCAGCACCTAGCAGCTGCATGAGTGAAGAGATGCTTCTAGCTTCAGTGGGTGGGAGCAAGAGGCAGAGCTGAAGTCCAAGGTCAAGGGGCTTTCACCCAGGCCCTAGAGCCTGGCACTTTGAACTCGGACTTCTAGCTTCTAAAATTGTAATAAAATAAACTCCTGTTTTTTAAACTATCCCATTTGTGGTGTATACTTGTTAGAGCAGCACTAGGTAACCAAAACAGAATATGGTACCAAGAGAGTGGGGTGCTGCTGTGACAGATACCTAAAATGTGGAAAAATGAGTGGGGTGTGATATTGACCCAAGATCCCTGCACTTAGACACTGGCAGAGAGACAGCGGCAGCAGAGCCAAGAGAACAGCATTAGACAGCAATAGGTTTACCAGCCATGGAGGAGAAAGCTAGATGTCACTGGGTATGCAGCTTCCTGTCAGAGTGGGTTGTCTTTGAGCATTCATTGGTAGAAGAGACCAGCATGAGGTGGAATAGCAGGTTGGCCAGCCCATGGAGCAAGGAAGCTAAGTGTCCTTTGGGAAGAAAGATTCCTGGTAGAGTGGGTTGCCCTCCGGCATTAATTGGCAGAAGTAGGGAGACCAAGGATATAGCCTAAAGAAGTGAGAGCCAGGACATGAATAGATATATGCACACTAGTTCTGGTAGCATAGTGGCTAAGGCACTTGACTGCTAACCAGAAGGCTGGGGGTTCAACCCTACCAGCCACTCCTCAGAAGGAAGATGGGGCAATCTACTTCCATAGTGATACTATGGAAACCCAAGGAGGGGTTGCTATGAGTCAGGTCCGACTCGACAGCACATAACAACAACAACAACAACATGTTCATCACACAACTAACTATTCACAATAGCAAAGAGATGGAAACAACCTAAGTGCCCATCAACAGAGGAATGGATAGCCAAATATGGTACATACACACAATGGACTCCTATGCAACACTAAATAATCATGTAGAATCCTTGAAACACCTCATAACATGGATGCACTTGGAGGACATTATACTGAGTGAAATAAGGCAATCACAGAAGGGCACATATTGTATTAGTCCACTATTATCAAAAATCAAGGTAAGTTTTACATATGGAAGAAAACTTTCTTTGTTAGTTAACAGGAAGGTGAAGGGAAGGGAGGAAAAATTGCTAGATATGTAAGGGACAAGTACTGATTTGGGTGAAGGGAAAGGCAATATACATACCAAAAGCAAGTGACCAACACAATAACACTAAGGAAAAGGAAGATGCATAGAGGTGCAAAAGAGGTACAGGCAAAAAAGATTAACCCTCTTACATACAAAATACTCCATTATCAGTAAAAACAAACATTAATCTACACATGAATACATAGGTAGGTTACATGATCAGGTATGTCTAGGCAAAAGTGAATATACCCATCACCATATGTAACTATAGGAGCTCTGGTGGCATATTGCCTAAGGCATTTGACTGCTAACCAGAAGGCTGGCAGTTCAAACCCACCAGCTATTCCTCAGAAGGAAGGTTGGGCAATCTACTTCCGTAGTGATACCATCTTGGAAACCCAAGGAGGGGTCACTATGAGTCAGATCTGACTTGAAGGCAGTGAGTTTTTAGTTTACATATGTTTGGCAGATGATATTTCTGTGTATACATTTGCATGTCCATATATATAATGGGACAAAGTTATGATAACTTCTTAGCCACAGCCAAACATCCTGAGAAAGTGAGTCACTAGGCCAATGGGCTTGGGACCATGGTCATGGGGCACATCAAGCTCACTTGGCATAACATACTACACATTGTTCTACATTCTACTTTGGTGAGTAGCAACTGGGGTCTTCAAAGGTTGCAAGTAGCCATCCATGATGTAACTATTGGTCTCTTCTTGTCCGGAGCAAAGAAAATAAGAGACACATGGAAACAATTAGTCCAAGGGAGTAATGGACCATGAGAACCTTAGCCTACATGACCCTGAGACCAGAAGGATTAGATTGTGCTGGTTACCATTGTTAAACACAGGGAAAGAGATCAGAGTAGAAGATCTTGGATAGAGTAGGAGAAAAATGTGGAACAAAACTCAAAATCATAAAAAAAAAAAAAAAACAGACTTACTGGTCCAATAGAGACTGGTGAAAACCCCAAGACTATGGCCCCAAGTCACTGTTCATGCCTGGAATTGAACTCACTCCCATGGCTTCCTGCCAAACAGTAAACAGGCATATAAAGTGAACATTTACACCAGGTAGGTACACTCCTTGGAACAATCAACCATGGGACAGGATACAAAATGGAGTCTCATCAGTGATCACTACACTATTTCCCTCTAGCATCTTAGTGCTTAATAACTAGGTACAGAGAGTTCCAGTAACATGGTGGAATAGGCAGAAAGACTTCACAGACCCTCTTCCACAAAGAAAAGGGGAACCAATTAACACAAATAAAGAAGATAATCCTGGACCCCTGAGCCTTGAAGGGAAGGATATAGAAGTGGACTAAACTCCAACTAGCAGAAGAATTTGCATGAAAATACCAAAAAGGAGACATACGGAGTTGCAGTCTGGCAGCAATCCTGATGGCACAGACAGCTTGGATATCGCCAAGTGGTGGTAATACTTAAGAATTAACCTAAAAATTGGCCCTGCTAGCCAGGGATTGCACGGAGGACTGCTCTGGTGGCTGGAGAATAAAAGAGGAGGCAGGGAAGAGGATGGTGGGCTGAGCTGTAGACTTTTGTCTGTCCAGAGGGTGCAGCCATTTTGAATGTTTGCAAGCAGTTTGACCATTTTAGATATTTAAAGCAACAGCATTCTCCCAGATTCCAGGGGTTTAAGAACAGGCTCCACTTTCCAGTAATCCCAAGGACAATCCGAACCCAGACAACTGGAAAGGTGCGACATTTCCCTTGTTACTCTTATACCCCACGCCTTCTTGGTGAATGGAGGTGTGGCCATCCCTCACTCCCATCCACCTTCTGGGCCTGCAGGAACTCCATCCCAGTCTGTGTGCTTGGACAGAGCCTGGGTGCCCTGACCTGCCCTCACCCAATTTCTTTCTGTCTGTTTTTTAGTTTGCTTGTTTTTGTCTGTTTTAAAACTA
>NW_006922306.1:261200-266157 GCF_000298275.1 Orycteropus afer afer | reverse complement strand
GATATTATCCTATCACTGACAGCATTGTACTTCAGGACAGATCTTGAAACATCCCTTGTGATGATGAATACCATGCCATTCCTTTTTCAAACTGTCATTCCTGGCATAGTAGATCACATGGTTGTCTGATTCAAAATGGCCAAAACCAGTCTATTTCAGCTCACTAATGCCAAATATATCAATCTTTATGTGTTCTATTTCATTTTTGACAACTTCCAGTTTTCCTAGGTTCATACTTCATACATTCCATGTTTCTCTTCAATTTGAGTGGTGCCACATCAGCAAATGGAGGTCTCAAAAGCTTTACCTTATCCATAGGAGTATGGCTGGGTTTACTCAGATGCAGCAGCTCTTTCCCAGTCCTGTTTTGAGAGCCTTCTAACCTAACTTGAATATTCATAAAGTTGGGCGGTAATGTATCAAACAGTGTTTCTTTGCTATTCATAAAGTTTTCCCTGGCCAATTCTTTGAGAAGTGGATGACCTCTTCCTTCTTCCTAGTCTGTCTCAGTCTGTAAGCTGGGCTGATACCTGTGCACCATGTGCATCCCACTGGGTTTGAAACACCAGTGGCTCAGTCTCAAAACTCACATCAACACGTCACCATGGTAGGACAAACTGACAGACAAGTTTGTCTCCCTGTTGGAAACCTCTCGTACCACCCTTACCTGGGACCCTGTGGCTGACTGCTCCTCTGTCCAGGTTCCTGGGCCTTTTAATCCCCTTTCTTCTGCTCTCCTGTCCTGCTGCTTTGGGCATGCCTGGGTTCTCTATCCTCACCTGGACCCCTGCGGCTGACTGCTTCTCTGTCCTGGTTCCTGGCTTTTAATCCCCTTTCTCCCACTCTCCCATCCTGCTGTATTTGTTAATTTAATGATTCTTATTTCTTTAGGATGTACACCTAATAGTGGGATTGCTGGAAAATGAATAAGGAAGAGGGAAGAAAGGTTGATCCTTTTGAATTGTGTTGGTGAAGAATACTGAAAGTACCTTGGACTGCCAGAAGAACTAACAAATCTGTCTTGGAAGAAGTGCAGATGGTGTGATAGTTTAAGTTTATGTGTCAACTTGGCTGGGTCTGATTTTGAGTGGCCAAGCAGTTGGATGTTGTATTCCCCATGATGAGACTGGTAATCAAGTCCATGGTGGAATCTATTGTGAGCAGCTGAGAAGCTGCCTTAATGATGTGGTCTGCTTCCAGTATATAAGAAGAAGCTTTAGGAACGGTCTGCAACTTTTGACATGTTTGAATCCTGCATGTAGCCAAGTTGTTATTCAGCAGCCTACCATGTTGTCTGCAGATCTTGGGACTGTTAATGGGCCTTGAATCAATGGCCTGCTCTGTGGTTTGGTAATATTGGGACTGTGCCATTTTCTTTACTGACGTTGGTCTTGTTAGCCTCAGCAGCCAGCAGTTGCATGGCTGAAGAGACTCCTCTAGCTTCAGTGGCCTGAGAATAAGAGGAAGAATTGAAGCCCCAGGCTGAGGGGCTTTCCCCCAGCCCCTAGAGCAGGCATTTTGAACTCAGACCTCTAGCCTCTGAAACTGTAAGATAATGAACTCCTGTTTGTTCAAACCCCCTTTTGTGGTATCTTCTGTTAAAGCAGTACTGAGGTAACTGATACAGATGGAATGTTCTTTGGAAGTGAAAATGGCCAGACTTCATCTCACCTACCTTGGTGGTGTTGTCTGAAGGGACCATGCCCTGAAGAAGGATATCATACTTGGTAAAGTGGAGGGTTGATGAAAAAGGGGAAGACCCACAGTGGCTGCAACAATTTGCTCAGGTATAGCAAGGATTGTGAGGCTGCCGCAGAACCGGGCAGTGTTTCATTTTGTTGTACATAGGGTTTCTATGAGTTGGAGTCAGCTCAACGGCACCTACCACCACCACCACCAACAACAACAACAACAATGGGATTGTTGGAACATTGCTGGAATTTCTATTTCTAGCTGTTTAAGGAAGTGCTTTTTAAAGAAGTGGGAGCTTTGGTAGCATAGTGCCTAAGGCACTTGACTGCTAACCAGAAGGCTGGTAGTTCAAACCCACCAGCCACTCCTCGGAAGGAAGATGGGGCAATCTACTTCTGTAGTGATACTGCCTCGGAAACACAAGGAGGGGTCACTATGAGTCAGGTCCAACTCGACTGCACATAACAAGGAAGTGCCATACTGTTTTCCACAGTGGTTTCACCCTTCACAGTCCCACCTGCAGTGTATGAGTGTTCCAGTCTCTCTACACGCTCACCAACATTTGTTGTTTTCTGTTTTTGGACTTTTCTATCTCATTGTTGTTTTGATTGCATCTCTCTAATGGGTAACGATCACGAGAATTTCATCATGTGTTTGTTAACTATTTGAATGTCTTTATTGGTGAAATGTCTGTTCATGTCTTCTGCTCATTTTTCAAGTTGATTTTTTGTTTTTCTATTGTTAAGGTGTTTTCTATAAACTTTAGAGATTATCTGATTACTTAGAGATTATCTGATATATTGTCAAAATATTTTCCCCAGTCTATGGGTTCTTTTTTTTTTTGACTCTTTTGGTGAAATCTTTTGATGTGCATAAGTGATTGAACTTGTTCCTCTTACATGGTTTATGTTGTTCTCTGTGTATCTATGCATAATCAACTACTCAAAAAGAAAACTCTAAGTATGAGAGAGCATAAGACTGATGTGATTCTGACTCATAGTGACCCTATAGAAAGAATAGAATTGACCTATAGAGTATTTTACCCTTTAGGGGCTATAACACAATCATAATTAGAAAGGGAGAAATGTTGAAGAGTAAAATTAATAACCAATGTCTTACTTTGATTTTAAGGTTTTTTTCTTATCCATGAATCCAAATATTAATCATAAAAAAAATTCTGACTAGAAATTAATCCTGTCAGTGGTCTTTTTCACCTAAGATTTCTAATCTTTCCTTTCCTGTTACAAGCCAAGCTTACTTAAATTTTAATTTCAAAATATACCATAGCTGCAGGTGGGTGGAGGGTCAGAGAACACCTTGTGACAGGTTATCAGTTGATCTCAATAAAAAGGAGATTGCTCAATCTTCCTTCTGAATAAAAAGGAGAGGACAAGGTTTAATCAATTGTTTTAAGATTAGCCACTGGTTGATCCTCTATTCTTCTCCTTCCTCTTTTCTTTATAAACATTGTAACCAGCCTACATCAAGCCATTTGCTTTTTTGGAATCATAATGGTTACTCTATATGCATACAAAATAACTGCTGGGAATAAATATTATGTTTCAATTTCTTTGAATTTTGATTGTTAAAAAACATCAGGAGGCTACAAAAAGGATGGATATAGAAAGTTAGAAGAAGGTTAGAAAGTGGATATAGATTAGATAAGGTTTGATGGGTTATTTACAAAATTGTTAAAGAAAAGATTGTAGCAAGTTATACTAAAGAAGATTCCCAAGAGAATACAGGCATGCCTTGTTTTATTACACTTCACATCACTGCATTTTGCAGATATTGTGTTCTTCTTTTTTACATATTGAAGGCTTGTGACAGTCCTGCATTGAGCAAGTATAATAGCACTGTTTTTCCAAAAGCATTTGCTCACTTCGTGTCTCTGTGTCATATTTTAATTCTCACAATATATCAATGTTTTTCATAATGCAATTGCACACTTAATAGACTAAAGTTTAGTGTAAACTTAACTTCTATATGCACTGGGAAAGAAAAAATTTCATGTGAGTTGCTTAATTGTAATAGTCGCTTTATTGTGGTGGTCTGGAACTCAACTCACAATATTTCTGAGGTATGCTGGTAGTGAAGAAAGAAAAAGAAAAGAGTCAAAGGACTCCTACCAACAGGGTGGAAATATTTGAAAGGATATTGAAATAATAGGATAAATAAGGTGGATGTTGATGGGATTAAAACTAATCAAATACTGTCTTAAATCAGTATCAGTGTTAAGTGGATCAATAAGAGCCTCTGTTTATCCTCAAACAGTAAGGAGGCATTAACAAATTCCCTCTATTGTGGAGGAATCAAAATTTTTCAAAAGAGAGCCAAAACAGGAAGATCATAATGAAAAGCTGCATCTGGAATTGCCTGGGAAAATGCTGTAGCAGATGAACTGAAATAAGAATTAGTAAAGGGTCCAAGGTTCCAAGGGTCCTTTTTGACTTCAGCCAGAGACCTAAGGCCATATTCATCTTAATGGGTAGAGTAATTGGGCGAAGGACCTCTGTAATTCCAAAATCAGTCTTTGAAATCTTGTCAGGGGTTAATGTTAGACTGAAAAAATGTGAGCAAAGGGTGATGAGATTTGGCTGAAAGTTTGAGAGAAAGGAAAGAAAAAAAAAATATTTGAAATGTTTTCAAGACTATATGAAGAGGTTGGGCTTTGACCAATACTGACACATAAATCTATTTAATATGTTATGAGTTGTATTAGAACTGTTATAAAATCGAAAAATTATTTTGGATCAAAAATTGTTACAAAATTCACAATCAGGAATCTAGGAGAGCTCTGATAGTCTCTCGGTTTTTCCCAACTTCCTGAAGATCTGTCTATTTAAATTTTGTACTCATTCACTCACTATAGTGTTGATAAAATGATCCAAATTATAAATAAATAGTGGTGATGCAAAATCCTGGAAAAACTATTTCTGTTTCCAGAGGCTCAATTCTCTGGAATTTTGAACATTTACAGTTGGATCATCCACTTACCCCTTATCATGAGCTATAATTATATTCCTTTGATTGTATGTATTTTCTCTGGATGGAGAGAAGCTCTCCCCTGTCAGGAGGCTGTTGCCCTGACTTGCCAAAATGTTACAAGAAAATTTTATCCCCACATAAAACCAAAAAATAAACAAACTAACTGTCTTGGAGTCAGTTCCAACTCATAGCAACCCCTCCTTGGGTTCCGAAGTGGTATCACTATGGAAGTAGATTGTTCAATCTTCCTTCTGAGGAGTGGCTGGTGAGTTTGAAC
>NW_006922306.1:256863-261089 GCF_000298275.1 Orycteropus afer afer | reverse complement strand
ATCAAAACTTTGACCAAAATTTTGCAAACTCCTCAATCTTCAGGCCAAGTTGAAAGAACCAATGGATTCCTCAAACTAAAAAAAATAAAATAAATAAATTAAGTTAGTTGAAGTTACTGTGCTTCCTTGGTCCAAGGTTCTGTCATTAGCCCTAATGACTATCCACAATACCTCCTTTGGAAAATATAAACTAATTAATTATACTTTAATTAATTATACTTCATAATTACTTATGATGTAATTACAAGCAGACACATGTCTCTTAGGAAAACCCTGCAGCAGAACTTTCATTAACCCATGCTGAAATGACTCAGTATTGAAAATCTTTAATGCATTATACCAAAAGCTATCTTCAACAGGTAAAGTATCCTTCTCATGACTCACATTCTGGAGAATCTACCCATTAAAAATTATAACCTGGTGAGTTAGCAAATTGGAAAAAATATCAGAGGAAAACAGCCCTTGACCTATGCTGGAATGGACTCTACCAAGTACTCCTGACCACTGGAAATGCATTGAACGTATTTCCCAACTAAAATTGGCTCTACCTAATAATTGGTCCTGCTCTTCTGCTGGGCATCTTAAAATCAAATTGACCAAGAAGGGAAACAGATGACATCGTGAGGTAGTGTTTCATCCCAAGACAATGGATCAAGTGAAAATGAAAGACACACTGGTCCTTATCCTATGCTTCATCTTTGCCCTGGCCTGGAACAAACATTCTATGATTGACATTTCTGAGGCCATTGTAAAAAGGAGGGATCTCACTAACTACTGGATTTGCCATTGCAAATCCCATTCTGTTCATGACTCCTGAGATACACTGGCCCTTTCCATAAGTCATTTTTCCAGAGTTCATAATGCCACTATAGATAACTACAGAATCACTACTTCAGTGGCTGTTAGGGTTCAACTCTTACACTTTAATCACCTCTGCCTTGCTTCAATCTTTTGGTTTTGTTGCCCAAACATCACTGTTAGCATCAAAACAATTGCATCCCAAAAAGCATTTTTTTTAAAATAAATAAATAAATAAATACACTACTCATTATCGCCCACAGTCTTATACTTACTGGGACAAAATTTTCCCCAGTCACACAAATACTAGGAAAAATCTACACCTAGTTCCAAAACTAGAAATGACACTGGAGATTGCATGATAGAATTTTGCAAGACCATTGACTCATTCAAATACCTTTTTTTCAACAACAAAAACAGCAGCTATACATGTGGACTTCACCAGACGGAGTACACAGGAATCAGATTGACTACATCTGTGCAATGAGACGATGGAGAAGGCAAAAGAAACCAGGAGCTGATTGTGGAACAGACCATCAACTGCTCATATGCAAGTTCAAGTTGAAGTTGGAGACAATTAAAAGAAGTCCATCTGAGCCAAAATATGACCTTTAATATATCCCTCCTGAACTTAGAGATCATCTATAGAATAGATTTGATGCATTGAACACCAGTGACCAAAAACCAGAGGAACTGTGGGATGGCATCAAGAACATCATGCATGAAAAAAGCAAAAGGTCATTAAAAAGACAGAAAAGGAAGAAAAGACCAAAATGGATGTCAGAAGAGAGTCTAAAACTTATCCTTGAATGGAGAGTAGCTAAAGCAAATGGAAGAATTGACAGGATAAAAGAGCTGAACAGAAGATTTCCAAGAGCAGCTCGAGAAGACAAAGTCAATTGTTATAATGAAATGTGCAACGACCTGGAGTTAGAATATCAAAAGAGAAGAACAAGCTCAGCATTTCCCAAACTGGAAGTACTGAGGAAAACACTTAAGCCTTGAATTGCAGTATCAAAATATTTCATGGGCAACATGTTGAATGATGTAGGAAACATCAAAGGAAGATGGAGGGAACGCACAGAGTCACTGTACCAAAACTAATTGGTAGATGATCACCTATTTCAGAAGCTGGCATATAATCAAGAACTAAAGGCACTGAGGGAAGAAGTTGAAACTGCACTAAAGGAATTGGCAAAAAACAAAACAAAAAAGAAAACAGGGCTCCAAGCATTGACGGAATACCCATTGAGATGTTTCAACAAATGGATGTTCTGGAGGCACTCATTTGGTTATACCAAGAGATTTGGAAGACAGAGTTCTGGTAGATTGGCAGAATAGGCAGACAAACTACATAGACCCTCTTCAACAAAGGAAAGGGGAACCAATTGACACAGATACAGAAGATTAGCCTGGAGCCCTGAGCTTTGAACGGAAGGATATAGAAGAGGAATAAACTCCAACTGTATGATTCCCCACCCCAAACTGTAGGTTCCCATTTTACCCAT
The DNA here is from genome assembly GCF_000298275.1 of Orycteropus afer afer. Taxonomy (NCBI): domain Eukaryota; kingdom Metazoa; phylum Chordata; class Mammalia; order Tubulidentata; family Orycteropodidae; genus Orycteropus; species Orycteropus afer. The sequence goes on along the minus strand of NW_006922306.1, from coordinate 258,783 downwards.
TTGGAGAAGTCTTTCAATGCACTGAAGAATTTAATTTTTAAAAGGTCCCAGTCATGTAGTTTATCTTCCACTGCTTGTGCATTTTGGGTTATGCTTGACAGTCTATTTATGGTATAAATTGGGACCCATAAATTTGCCCCTATTTTATCTTTCATAAGCTTTATAGTTTTGTTTTTTACATTTAAGCCTTTGATCCAATTTCAGATCGTTTTTGTGTATAGGATGAGGTATGGATTTTATTTCATTTTTCTGCAGGTGGATATTCAATTTTGCCAGCACTATTTACTGGCACAGTGCCTAAGGAATTTGACTGCAAACTGGAAGGTTGGAGGTTCAAACCCACCAGCCGCTTTGTGGAAGGAAAGTGGGGCAATCTGCTTCCATAAAAATTTACCACCTGGGAAACCGAATGATGGTCACTATAAGTTGGAATCGACTCGATGGCAGTGAGGTTTTTTTTTTGTTTTTGTTTTTTTTTTTGGTTATTTGTTAAAGAGGCTATCTCTCCCCCATGTAATGGATTTTGGCCCTTTTTCAAAGACCACCTGTCCAAACTCACTGCCGTCGAGCCTGATCCGACTCATGGTGACCCCTCCTTGGGTTTCCAAGGCAGTATCATTATGGAAGTAGAGTTACCAATCTTCATTCCAAAGAGTGGCTGGTGGCTTTGAACTGCCAGTCTTCTGATTAGCAGTTAAATGCCTTAGGCACTTGCATCACGACAGCTCCCTGTCCACAGATGGATGGGTCTATTTCTCGGTTTTAGATTCTGTTTCATTGGTCTATTTATCTATCATTGTACCAATACCATGCTGTTTTGACTACTCTGGTTGTATTGTACGTTTTGAGATATGAGAATGTGAGACCTCCTACTTTACTTTTTTTCTTCAGCAGTGCTTTGCTTATCTGAAGTCTCTTTTCCATATGAAGTTAGTGATTGTTTTTTCCGTGTCCTTTAAGAATGTTGATGGAATCTGGATCTGAATTGCATTGAATGTATAGTTTGCTTTGAGTAGTATTGACACTTCAACAACATTCATTTTTCCTATGCATGAACAAAGCATGTTCTTCCATTTATGTAGATCCCTGTCCTTGTATTTTCTTGTAATAGTGTTTTGTAGTTTTCTTTGTATAGGTCTTTTGTGTCCTTGATAAGATTTATTCCTGAGTATTTTGTATTTTGGGTAGGTATTATAAATGATATTGTTTAACTTACTTCCTTTTCAGAGGTCACATTGTTGATTAGAGGAATCCAACTGATTTTTGTATATTTACTTTATATCCTGCCACTTTGCTGAATCTTTCTATTACTTCCAGTAATTTTTTTGCTGAATCTCTTCTATTTTCTATGTATAGGATTATGTCACCTCTGAATAGAGATAGCTTTATTTCTTCTTTGCTGATGTGGATGGTTTTTATTTCTCTTTCGTGCCTTATTTCCTGGCTAGGATTTCCAAAACACTGTTAAATAGGAGTGGTGATAGATGGCATCTTTGTGTGGTTCCCGTTTGCAAGGGGAATGCTTTGAATCTTTGTCAGTCCAACTTTGTCCAATGACATAATGTTGGCTATTGGTTTTGTGTAGATGCCCTTAATTATGTTGAGGATTTTTCCTTCTGTTCCTATTTTGCTGAGAGTTTTGAAAAGGAATGGCTGTTGGATTTTATAAAATGCCACTGTGCATCAATTTATATGATTATATGGTTCTTTTGTTTGTTTGCATGTGATGGATTACATTGATTGCTTTTCTGATGTCAAACCATCCTTGGATACTTAGTATGAATCTCACTTTGTCATGGTGTATTACTTTTTCGATGTGTTGTTGGATTCTCTTGGCTAGGATTTTTTTGAAGAATTTTGCATTCTTGTAAGGTTTCTTATGTGTTTTCTTTGGTCTGTCTCTCAATCCTTTGAAGATAC
>NW_006922306.1:253972-255533 GCF_000298275.1 Orycteropus afer afer | reverse complement strand
CAGGAATCTGCGAGAGCACTGTCTCTTTAAATATCCAAAATAGTCAGGCCACTTTTTAAACCTACAAAATGGCAGCGTCCTCTTGATCGGCAAAAGTCCACAGCTCAGCCCACCTTTCTCTTCATCTTCTCTGTTTGTTCCCCAGCGACCGTGCACAGTGTTCCGTGCAGTCCCTGGCTAGCAGGATGAGTTTTGGGTTAATTCTTAGGTCCTATCACCATTTGGGAATCTCCAAGCCCTGTCGTCTGTGTCATCAGTGTCGCTCAGGCCACTGCCAGACTGCAGCTCCGTGTGTCTCCTTTTTTGGTATTTTCACACAAATTCTTCTGGTAGTTGGGGTTTAGTCCACTTTTATATCCTTCCCTTCAAGGCTCAGGGGTCCAAGATTATCTTCTGTGTCTATGTTAATTGGTTTCACTTTTCTTTGTTGAAGAGTGTCTGTGCAGTCCTTCTGCCGGAACCCCCACATATGGTCTATTCTGGAGAATGAACCATGCACTAGAGAAGAAGGTGTATTGTGTTTTTGTTGTGTGGAGTGCTCCCTATATGTCTATGAGGTCAAGTTGGTTGATTGTGTTTCTGAGTTCTTATGTACCTTTCTTGAGTTTTTTTTTTTTTTTCCTTCCTTTTCTCTCCTTCTTTGAAAGTGGTATGTTAAAGTCTCCTACTGCATTTGTAGAATTGTCTATTTTTCCTTACAATTTAGTTAATATTTGCTTTATGTATTTTGGAGCTCTTTCATTGGGTACATAGATGTTTATTATGGCAATGTATTCTTGGTCAATTGATGCTTTTAACATCATATAGTCTCCTCTTTGTCCCTTAAGCTTTTTTTTCACCTCGAAGTGTATTTTATCAGAATTAATATCCATACTCCTGTTCTTTTTTGGTTGCCATTAGCTTGATATATTTTTTTCCACCCTTTTATTTTTAATTTCCTTTTATCGTTGTGTCAACGTGGGTCTCTTGCAGGCAGCATATCAATGGGTCTTCTTTTCTTATCCAATCTGTCACTCTTTCTTGACTGGTGCATTTAGTCCTTTCACATTTAGTGTAAGTAGTGATGGGCATGAATTTATTACTGTCATCCTACTGTGTTTCTTGTTGTGTTGTTGGTGATTTCATTTTTCCAAAAATTTTTTGGTGCTGATTTCATTTTGTTATCAAGTGGTTTTCTTTTTTTCTTCACTATTGTTGGTTTTGTACTTACTAAGCCCTTGTGATTTTTTGTCTTTCTTAGTTTGGTTAGAAGGATTATTAATTTTCCTTGTGGTTACCCTGAAATAAATCCTTATCTCCCTAAATTTGGAACAGACTGTTCTATAAAGATGTTGTCATGTCTTCCTCTCCATTTGGAAGTTTTATAATTGAAACTTTTATTCCCTCTATTTGCTTTATTGTTGATGTCTTTTGGAGATTGACTGCCCTATTTCTCTATTTTTTGTGAGCTTATTTTGAGAATGTTTTTCTTGTTTGGTTTCTATGTGGTAGTGTCAAGTGTCTTGATTTTAATTTGTTGTTATCTGTTGTGGTTTTTGTATTGGAAGGACACCTTTCTTGT
>NW_006922306.1:251931-252760 GCF_000298275.1 Orycteropus afer afer | reverse complement strand
TTTGCATTTTGTCCCATTCTGGTGGCCTAAAGCCTGAGGCATTTGACTGATAACCACATGGCTGATGGTTCAAACCCACCAGCCACTCCTACAAAGGAAGATTGAGAAATCTACTTCCATAGAGATACTGCTTTGGAAATTCAAGGAGGGGTCGCTATGAGTCGAATGAACTCAACAACAGTGAATTTGTTTTTTCTTTCTTTCTTCTTCACCTTTTTTAAAATCAAGATAAGTAAGGGCTTTGCCACCCACCATCATGTACAGTAATGCTGTCCCTGACCTTCTGTATTTGATGATACATGCTCCTGTGGTGGGAGTACCACATTTCCACCTTAGCCATGTTTGGTGGTTGTCACTAGCACTAGTACTGTGCCTTATTTGTCTCCTGTTGTTGTTTCTTTTTCTTCCAGTTGTCTTTTTTCCCTTCTTCCATCTTTTCTTTCTTCTTAAATCTCTCCTCTTCCCTATCCCCCGCACCCTGCTTCTATTTTTTCTTTTTTATTTTTCCCTCTACTCTTCCAAGTCCCCCCTTTTTTTTCTTTCTATCTTTCACTATCATTTGGGAGCCAGTGACCCTACACAACCATACCCACTCACAGCTGCTGCCCCACCAACTGAGTGTGACCACCGCCTGGAGCACTGCTGGACCAATGACATACAATGGCCAACACACACTCAGCCTTCCCTCAGCTGCTGTGCACAATCAGTGATCAGAGACATGTGCCCATACACCCACTTGCTACTAAATCTACCCACAAAAAGTGGTTTTGTCACCCCAGTTCTAAGAAACTAGCAACTACAGTAAGATAACTGCCAGGATAAATTAAAA
>NW_006922306.1:232202-234205 GCF_000298275.1 Orycteropus afer afer | reverse complement strand
CTTCTGAAACCTGCTTCCATTTCTGGAAGTTCTCTGTCTATACACTGCTGCAACTGTTTTTGAAATATCTTCAGTAAGATCTTACTTGCATGCGGTATTAATGATATTGTTCAATAATTTCCACATTCTATGAGATGACCTTTCTTTGGAATGGGTACAAACATGGATCTCTTGCAGTCAGCTGGCCAGGTAGCTGTCTTCCAAATCTCTTGGCATAGCTGAGTGAGTGCCTCCAGCACAGCATATGTTTGTTGAAACATCTCAATGGGTATTTCATCAATTCTTGGAGCCTTGTTTTTCACCATTTCTTTCAATGCAGCTTCAATTTTTTTTCTTCAGTACTGTGGTGGTTAAGTTTGTGTGTCAACTTGGCTGGGCCTGTTTGAGTGGCTGGGCAGCTGGATGTAGTTATTCCCCATGATGAGACTGGTAATCTACTCCATGGTGGAATCTACTCTGAGCAGCTGAGTAGCTGCCCTAGGGAAGTGGTCTGCTTCCCGTAAATAAGGAGAAGCCTTGGGGAATAGTCTCTTGTTTATGGCACATTTGGACCCTGCATGTAGCCATGTCATTGTTCAGCAGCCTGCCATGATCTGCCGACACTGGGACTTAAAATGGACTTGAACCAATGGCCTGCTGTGTGGTTTGGTAACATCAGGACTGTGCCATTTTATTTGTCTACCTTGGGCTTGTTAGCCTCAGCAGCCAGTAGCTGCTTGAGTGAAGAGATGTCTCTAGCTTCAGCAGACTGGGAGCAAGAGGCAGTGCTGAAGCCCAAGGTCGAGGGGCTTTCACACAGCCCCTAGAGCCTGGCACTTTGAACTCGGACTTCTAACCTCCTGAACTGTAAGAGAATACCTCCTGTTTGTTAAGGCCATCCCATTTGTGGTACATTCTTGTCAGAGTGGCACTAGGTAACCAGAACATGGTTGTTGATCATATGCCACCTCCTGAAATGGATGAATATTGACCAATTCTTTTTGGTGCAGTGACTCTGTGTATTCCTTCCATCTTCTTTTGATGTTTCCTGCATCACTCAATATATTGCCTGTAGAATTGTTCAATATTGCAACTTGAGGCTTAAATTTTTTCTTCAGTTCTTTCAGCTGGAGAAATATGGAGCATGTTCTTCCCTTTTGGCTTTCTAACTCCATGTCTTTGCACATTTCATTATAATAATTGACTTTGTCTTCTTGAGCTGCTTCTTGATATCTTCTGTTCAACTCTTTTATCTTGTCATTACTTCCATTTGCTTTAGTTACCCTCCATTCAAGGGCAAGTTTCAGAGTCTTTCCTGACATTGGTTTTCATCTTTTCTTCCTTTCCTGTGTTTTTAATGACCTTTTACTTTCTTCATAGATGATGTTCTTGCTGTCATCCCACAATTCCTCTAGTTTTCTCTCATTGGTATTCAATGCATCAAATCTATTAATTAGATGGTCTTTGAATTCAGGAGTGATATATTCAAGGTCATATTTTGGCTCTCATGGACTTATTTTAATTGTCTTCAACTTCAACTTGAACTTGCATGTGCACATCCCCTCTTGTCACAGATGTAGTCAGTCTGATTCCTGTGTGGTCCATCTGGCAAAGTCCATGTGTATAGCTACCATTTTTGTTGTTGAAGAAAGGTATTTGCATTGGTCCTACAAAATTCTATCATGCGATCTCCAACATTATTTCTATCACCAAGGGCAAATTTTCCAACTGCCAGTGGTTCTCCTTTGTTTCCAACTTTTGCATTTCAATCACCAGTGATAATCAGCACATCTTGATTGCATGTTCAGTCAATTTCCAACTGCTGAAGTTGGTAAAAATCTTCAATTCCCTTATCTTTGGCTTTGGTGGTTGGTGCGTAAATTTTCATAATAATAGTATTAACTGGTCCTCCTTGTAGGCATATGGATATCATCCTATCACTGGCAGGATTGTACTTCAGCATAGATCTTGAAACATCCTTTGTGATGATGAATGCCATGCCATTCCTCTTCAATTTGTCACTC
>NW_006922306.1:230398-231724 GCF_000298275.1 Orycteropus afer afer | reverse complement strand
TGACTCATAGCGACCCCTCCTTGGGTTTCTGAGGCAATATCACTGCAGAAGTAGATTGTCCAACCTTTCTTCCAAGAGTGGCTGGTGAGTTTGAAAGGCCAGCCTTCTGGTTAGCAGTCAAGTGCCTTAGGCACTACGCTACCAGAGCTCCTTGGATAATATTTTGGAGCTATTCATAAAGTTGTCCTGTGATATAGCAGATAATGTTTTACTACTATTCATAAGGTTTTCACTGGCCAATTCTTTGAGAAGTAGATGGCCTCTTTCTTCTTCCCAATCTACAGGTTCTCTTTTTACTCTTTTAGAGAAGTCTTTTGATTCACATAAGAATTTAATTTTTAGAGGTTCCCAATCATCTAGTTTATCTTCTGCTGTTTGTGCATCTTGGAATATGCTTTATAGACTATTTATGTCACAAATTATGGCCCCTAAATTTACCCCTAGTTTTTCTTTGATGAACTTTATAATTTTAGGTTTCATATTTAAGTCTTACATCCATTTGGAGTTAGTATTTGCCTTTAGTGTGAGGTGTGGATCTTGTTCCATTTTTCTACAAATGGGTATACAGTTTTACCAGCACCATTTGTGAAAGAGCCTATCTGTTCCCCATTTAATGGATTTCTGCTCTTTGTCAGACATCAAATGAATGGATCAAATGGTGGATGGATCAATTTCTGAGTTTTCAATTCTGCTCCACTGGTCTATGTGTCTGTCATTGTACCAATACCTGGCTATTTTGATAACTCTGGCTGTGTAGTAGGTTTTGAGATCTGGAGTGTGAGACCTCCTACTTTGTTCTTCTTCTTTCATAGTGCTTTGCTTATTTGAGGTGTCTTTCCTTTCCATGTAAAATTAGTGGTTGTTTTTTCCATATCCTTAAAGAATGTTGATGGGATCCGGATTGGGATTGCATTGAATGTATATATTACTTTGGATAGTATTGACAACTTCACAATGTTCAATCTTCCTATCCATGAGCATGGTATGTTCTTCCATTTGTGTTGATCTCTTATAGTTTCTTGAAGTAGTGTTTGTAGTTTTCTTTGTATAGATCTTTTGTGTTCCTGGTAAGATTTATTCCCAAGTATCTTATATTTTTGGTAGCTATTGCAAATGGTTTTGATTTTCTTATTTCCATTTCAGAGACCTTTTTCTGGTGTAGAGGAATCCAACTGATTTTTATGTTTATCTTGTATCCTGCCACTACACTAAATTTTCCAATGAGTTTCAGTAATTTGCTTGTTGAGTCTGTTGGATTTTCTACAGGATCATATCATTTGCTGACAGGGATAGTTTTCTTTCTTTCTTACCAATTTGGATGCCTTT
>NW_006922306.1:225354-229453 GCF_000298275.1 Orycteropus afer afer | reverse complement strand
CTTCTGGTTAGCAGTCAAGTGCCTTAGGCACTATGCTACCCGAGCTCCTGACATTATTCTTTTTATTTCTGCTGTTTCTCTTGTGACATCAAGCTTTTTCATTTCTTATTTGTGTTTTTAGCATCTTCTATTTCTTTTCCTTTGTTAAGTTTCCTGGTGCTTTGTAAATTTTATTTATATTTACAAAGAACTAACTTCTAGTCTTGTTGGTTTTTTCTATTGCTTTCTATTTTCTATTTCATTTATTTCTGCTCAGATCTTTATTATTTCTTTTTTTTTTCAGTGAGTGTACAATTTTTTTGCTGATCTTTTTCTAATTATTGGAGATATTGGGTTAAGGTGTTGATTTTGGATTACTCATCTTTTTTTATGTGTGCATCTATTGCTATAAATTGCCCTGTGATCACTTCTTTTGCTATGTCCTAAAGATTTCGATAAGTGGTGTTTTCATTCTCATTCAATTCAGTAATTTTTTTAACTTCATTTTTTATTTCTTCTATTACCCAGTCATTTTTGAAGAGGATGCTATTAAATTTCCATGCATTTACTCTTTTTCCCTTGCTCTTCCTAGTGTTGATTTATAATTTTATAGCATTGTGATCTGAGAAGATGCTTTGCAGTCTTTCAATGTTTTTACATTTATTGAGGCTTGCTTTTGTGGTCTAATGTATGATCAGTCTTGGAGAAGGTTCCACGTGTCCTGGAAAAGAATATATATTTTTCTGCTATTTGGTGAAGTGTTCTGTAGATGTCTATAAAGTCTAATTGGTTGATTGTATTGTATAGTTCTTCTGCATCTTTGTTAACTTTCTTTCCTGTTCTATCTTTGATTGAAAGTGGTGTATTACAGTTTCCTATTTCTGTGGAGTTATCTATTTGTCTTTTCAATTTTGTTAAAGTCTGCTTTATGTATTTTGGGGCACTTTTATTGGGTGTGTAGATATTTATTGTGGTTATGTCCTCTTGTTCAACTGATCCTTTAATCATTATATAATACCCTTCCTTATCTCATATGGTTGTTTTTGTCTTAAGTCTGTTTTATCAGAAATTAATATTGCCACTCCTGCTCTCTTTTCGTTGACATTTACTTGGTATTTTTTCCAATCTTTGATTTTTTTATTCTATTTCTGTCTTTGTGTCTAAGGTGAGTCTCTTGTAGACAGCATATTGATGGGTCATATTTTCTCATCTGGTCTGCAATTCTCCATCTCTTGAGTGGTGCATTTAGTCCATTGACATTCAATGTAATTATTGATGAGTATGAATTTATTAGGAGCTCTGGTGGCATAATGCCTAACCAGAAGACTGGAGGTTCAAACCCACTAGCCACTCCTTGGAAGGCGGTTGGGCAATCTACTTCTGTAGAGATATCACCTCAGGAACTCAAGGAGGTGTCATTATGAGTTGGGTCTTACTTGACAGCAGTGAACTTTTTTTAGCATAAATTTATTAATGTAATTTTCTTATGTGCTTTTGGTGGTGTTGCTGTTTTCTTATCTCCGTATAATTTTCTGTGCTGAGTTCATTTTGTTTATGAATCATGTTATCATCTCCTTTGTTGCCATTGTTTTAGTATTTGCTAAATATTTGTGCTTTTCCTCTTTTTAAATTTGATGCAAGGGTTTAATTTTTAGGTTACACTGTGATTTATTATTTATTTATAATTTAAGGTTTATAATTTATTTCTCAAGTTTAACACTGTGTATTCCGTTTTGCAATTGTCTTGACTTCCTCACCTCTGAAATTCTGTAACTACATTATTTATTACCTCTTTGTTTTGTAATTGTTCTCATTTACCAATCGATTTCTCTTATTCCCTGTTTAAAGTCTTTTAAGTTTATTTTACTTTGGATACTTCTATAAATAAGTTTGTTTCTGGTTTATGTCATCATGTGCATTAATCATCTGTTATTTGCTGTTGTTAGTTCTCTATCTGAAGGACACACTTTAACATCTTTTGTAAAGTTGGTCTGGTTTTTACAAATTCCCTTAATTTCTGCTTATCTGGAAATCTAATTTCACCCTAATATTTTAGGGACAATTTTGCTGGGTATATAATTCTTGGTTGGAGATTTTTTTCTCTCAGGGTTTTTTATATATCATCCCATTCCCTTCTCACCTGCATGGTTTCTGCTGAGAACACAGTGAAAATGATTTGAACAAAATGAAATCATTTTTCATTTGTTTAGTCTTATTGGTTGCCCTTTGTATCTAACTTTTCATTTTTACCATTCTGCTTTCAGGATTCTTTTTTGTCTTTGGTTTTGGTGAGTTTGATGGTGATATGTCTTGGTGATTTTCTTTTGGGGTCTATCATGTATGGAGTTCATTGAACATTTTGATTGGATATATTCTCATCTTTCATCATATTAGTAAAAATCTCTTCCAACAAGTTTTCAACAATTTTATCTGTGGTTTTATTTGTTGCTCTCTGTTTTGGAATTTTGATTACATGTAGGTTATTCCTCTTGATGGTATACTACATAAATCTTATTATTTCTTCATTATGTTTTGACCTTTTGTCTGATTGATCCCTTAACAAAGTAGTATTGGCATATTTGTCTTCAATCTCATTAATTTTGTCTTCCATTGCATCAGTTCTACTCCTTTGCCCATTCAATGTGTTATCTATATCTGAAAATTTAGTGTTAATCTTCTGGATTTCTATCTGTAGATTTTGAATCATTTCTAATTTTTTATTTGTTTTGTCATTTTGTTCTTATATTTTCTTCTGAAATTATTCTAGGGTTTTGTCCATGTTTTCCTTAATTTTGTCAGTGTTTTCATGATCTGTCTCTCAATCCTCTGAAGATACCTAAATATAATTTTTTAAAATTCTTTATGTGGGAGTTCCAATGCTGCTTCTTCCTCATGGATGTGTTTTGGGTCTGTATGCTGCTCCCTTGTTTCTTCCACTTTATCTTGCTTCTTTGTGCGGATTGTGACCATCTGTTGTCTCTGAGACATTGTGACATTGTTGTATTTAGATATCTGTTAACTGTTTGTGAAGAGCAGTTAAGGGCTGAGTCAGGCTCTACTTGGTGGTTGTTTACTGTTGGCCAGTTGGTGGAGAAGGAAGTGGTGGTTCTCCTTCAGTAAGTGAAGCTGCAGGAGGTACAGGTGTAGTTGTCATATGGGCACTGTTGCTTTCTCCCACTCAGTTAGACAAAAACAACAATTGAATAACCATCAAAAAAGTAAAAGCAAGTGGGTAAAAAACACACTGTGTAAACTCACAGGAACAATAACCAAAAGAAAGGAAAAAAAACCCTGCAATATCTGGGGAGAGAGCAATAAGAGAAAAAAAGGTAGAGTAGGAGAATAATGAAGAAAAAAATGTGAAAAAAGCAAAAAGATATACAAGACAAGAAAAAAAATGGAACCATGAACAGGGAAGAGAGAAAAAGCTAAAAACTTGAACCTGGGAAGGGAAGAATAAAGAATATTAATAAAAGGGACAACAACAATAATAAATTTAAAACAGAAAAAACAAACTAAAAAAAAAGGAAAAAAAATCTGGGCAGGGCAAGGCAACTTGGCTCTGTCCAAGCACACAGACTGGGATGGAATTCCTGCTGGCCCAGAAGGTAGGTGAGAGTGAGGGATGGCCACACCTTTGTTCATAAGAGGGTTTGAAATATAAGAGTAACAAGGGGGATATCGCACCTTTCTAGTCATTGCTGTCCAGAATGTCCTTGTGTTTCCCATCAAGTGGAGCATATTCTTAAGTCTCTGGAATCTAGGAGAATGCTGTCACTATAAATATCAAAAATGGTTAACCACTTGTTAACATTCAAAATGGCTGTGCCCTCCAGACAGGCAAAAGTCCACAGCTCAATCTGCCTTCCTCTTTGATGCTTCCCCTTTTGTTCACCAGCCACCAGTGCAGTCCTCTGTGAAGCCCCTGGCTATCAGGGCTGATTTTTAGGTTAATTCTTAGGTCCTAACACTACTTGGCAATATCCAAGCTGTCTGTGCTGTCAGGATCACTGACAGACCGTGGGTCCATATGTCTCCTTTTTTGATGTTTTCATGAGAGTTCTTCTACTAGTTGGAGTTTAGTCCACTTCTATATCCTTCCCTTCAAAGCTCAGGGCTC
>NW_006922306.1:216361-224579 GCF_000298275.1 Orycteropus afer afer | reverse complement strand
TTTGATTTATTTTGAATTAGTTTTTGTATATGGTGTGAGATGTGGATTCTGTTTCATTTTTCTGCAAATTGATATCCAGTTTTGCCAGCTCTCTCCCTCTTCTTTAAAGACTGTTTCTTCCACACTGAATGAACTTTGCCTCCTTGTCTAAAATCAGCTGCCAATAGATGGATGTATTTACTTCTGGGTTATTTATTCTATTTCATTGGTCTACATGTCTGTCATTAAACCAGGACCAACCTGCTTTGATTACTGTGGCTGTATAGTATGTTTTGAGATTGAGAGGTGTGTGGCTTTCTACTGTGCTCTTCTTCAATTTTTCTTTGGCTATTTGGGGTCTATTTCCTTCCCAAATAATGTTGGTGATTTGTTTTTCCATTTCAGAGAACGTTGTTAAAATTGTGCTCAGGATTGCATTATATCTGTAGATTGCTTCGGGTAGTGTTAATAATTTCAAAATGTTAAGTCTTCTAATCCATAAGTATGAAAATTTGTCCACTTATATGGGTGTCTTAGTTTTTTGCAGTTATGTTTTACAGTTTTCATTGTACAAGTCTTTTACATCCCTAGTTAGACTTTTTCCTAGGTATTTTATCACTTCAGGAGCTATTGTAAATGGCATTGTTTTCTTGATTTCCCTGTGGAATTCTCCCTGTAAGCGTAAAGGAACTCAACTGATTTTTGTGTGTTGATCTTGTAATCTGCAATGTTGTTATGGTACTTACGTTGTGTGTCTTCCATTGGCTTTAGCTAGTGTCTGTTCAAAAGCAAATTTTAGACTCTCTTCTGACATCCATTTTGGTGTTTTCTTCCATCCATGTCTTTGTAATAACCTTTTGCATTCTTCATATATGGTGTTCTTAATGTCATGCCACAACTTCTCTCGTCTTAGGTCATTCATATTCAATGCAAAAAATCTATTATTTAGATGGTTTCTAAATTCAGGTGGGAGGTACTCAAGGTCATATTGTGACTCTTATGGTCTTGTTTTAATTTTCTTCAGCTTCAACTTATACTTGCAAATGAGCAACTGAATATCTGTTATGCACTCGGCACCTGGCCTCATGCTGATTGATGGTATTGAGCTTCTCCTTCGTCTCTTTCCACAGATATAGTAGATTTGATTCCTCTGTATACTATCTGGACAAATTCACATGTATAGTCACCATTTATGTTACTGAAAAAACAGTATTTGCAATGAATAAGTTGTTGGTCTTCCAAAATTCTATCATGTAATCTCTGGTGTCATTTCTATCACCAAGGCCCTATTTTCCAGCAACTGATGTTTCTTCTTTATTTCCAAACTTTGCATTCCAATCATCAGTAATCAATGCACCTTGATTGCATGTTTAGTCAATTTCACACTGCAGAAGGTGTTTAAATCCTTCATTAGTTACCTTTGATTTTTGTGGTTGGTGTGTAAAATTGAATAATAGTAGCACTAACTGGTTTTCCATGTAGGTGTATGGATATTATCTTATTACTGACAGCATTGTACATCAAGATAGATCTTAAAATGCATTTTTTGATGATGAATGCAATGCCATTCTTCTTCAAATTATCATTCTTGGTATAGTGGGTGATATGATTGTCCAATTCAAAATGGCAAATATCACATACTGCCCCCATACACCTTCTGGGCCACCAGGACCTCCATCTGATATCAGGCATCCTGCCCCCAGTTGCCTTCTGGACTGGTTTCAAGACCAGCCACCCTGCTCTTAGCCACCTTTTGGACTGGCAGGAACTTTTTCTGGGACAGGCACCCTCCACCCAGCCACCTTTTAAGACAACAGGAACTTTTTCTGGGAGCATGGGGTCTGTACCCAACTGCATTTTGGACCAGCAGAAACTCCTTATGAATCCGGTACCTAGATCCCTGCTGTCTTTTGGTCCAGTGGGAACTTTTTCCAGGCCCAGGTACTCTACCCCAAGATATCTTCTAGGCCAGCAGGAACTCATCTGTGATCAGGCACTCTTTGCCCAGTTGCCTTCTAGATAGGCACAAACTTGTTCTAGGACCACGTGCCCTGCCTGCAGCCCTCTTTTGGGGCAGAGTAAACTTCTTCTGGGACCAGGTACCTTATACATATTTCCTTTCTGGGTGGGCAGAAACATTTTGGAACTAGGCACTCCATGCCCAACAACATTTTAGGACAGAAAGAACTCCTTGTATTATCAGGATCCCTGCATCCAGATGTCCTATAGGCCAGCAGGAACTCATTTTGGGACCAGGGGCCCTGCCCTCAGTTGCCTTTTTGGCTGGAAGGAACTTCTGTAACCAGGTGCCTTTACTCCACCAACTGTTTGGCTAGGAGGAACACCACCTGGATGCCCTGCCTGCCCAGTTTTCTTTGCTTTCTCTTTATTTATTTTTAAAAATTATTCTCTTCTCCTTCCTATAGTTCTTTCTTTTTATTTTTTCTTTTATTTCCTTTCCATGTTTGTTGTTATTTTCTTTTATTTTTCCCTTCTGTTTTCTTTCTTTCCACATCGCTTGTTTTTCTTTTTGCAGTTTTCTTATTTTTTCTTACTATTCCTTTCCTCTTGCTCTTTTTTCTTTCCTCCTTCCCAGATTTTGTCTTTTTCTCTTGCACTTACCCATTTTATATCTTATATCTTATATGAGTCTGAGTCAAGTAAGCACAGATATTCAATCAATGTTTCAGTTCAAGAGGTTAGGAAAGGAACTGATAGTTTATTTGGTTGCTTCAATGAACCATGGATTACAAAGTGGCTTACATTAAATCAAGCTGAAACACAAGCCTTACCTTGCTATGCCATAGAAGGAGGTTTCCAATGGCTTAGGGAAATTGGCATGTCAGAATAGATATATCAGGTTAAACCCATAGACCCACACATGAAGTGCTCAGAGGACACAGCAGTGAAGAATTAATTTGTGAAGGGAGGATCTTTGAAGACTGCTGTGATTGTTTTTTAGTGAAAGTCAGATTTGACAGTGGGAGCTACCCTGATTGAATTAAAAACACCTAACTACAAACCCAAGGAGTGGTCCTATGAATCGGATTTGATGCAACAGCAGTGGTTTTTTTTTTTTGTAACTACAATGGGGCTAATTTGACTTCATGGTGGTAGTGGCCAACTGGCTGCACTTAACTGATAAAAGACAAGGTGAGTCTGAACAGCACAGTCAAAGCAGTAATCAAAATAATCTGACTCATATGAACTTAAGGCATTGACTACTTAAGCATGGTGTTCTTAGGAGTGAAATAAATGGAAAATCTACAAAATATTGACTTGACCTGTACAAATGGAAGAATTCTAGGTCAAGTAAATGACAGTCTAACTTGAAAAAACAGCATATAGTCATGGCCCCTCAACCAATTCCCAGATTAGAGCCAATTTACAGATCCACAATCTGTTGAATAAAAGGTAGGCTGGGTTCCCTTGAGGAAGAGCCCCACTACAATGTCAGAAATTTATACTGTTCAGCTTACTCCCATCCTTCACCATACTTCACCTTTTAGAACAGTGACTATTTGGTAGGGATAAAGAAATAATCACAATTTTGGAGGATTACTGGCTCTGAATTGACACTAATTGCAGAAGACACAAAACATCATTGTGACCCACCAGTGAGAGTGGAGCCATAAGGTAATCAATGTATTAATGGAGTCTTAGTTCAAGTCCATCTCACAGTGGTTCCAGTGGGTCCCTGAACCCATCTCATGGTGATTTCCCCAGTTCCATCATGCATAATTGTAATAGACATACTTAACAACTGGCAGAATCCACACATTGGATCCCTGACATGTTAAGTAAGGGCTATAATGGTAGGAAAAGCCAAATTGAATCCATTAAAGCTGTCCCTACCTAGAAAAATAGTAAACCAAAAGCAATATCACATTTCTGGAGGGATGGTCGAGATTAGTGCCACCATCAAGGACTTGAAGGATTCAGGTGCAGGGATTGTCAATATATCTCCATTTAAATCTTCTATTTATCCTATGAAAACAATGGATGGATTGGGGAGAATGACAGTGGATTATTATAACTTAACCAGGTGGTGATTGTAATAGATCAGTTTACTTTCAACTGACAAGGGCAGATATACACCTGGACTCTTCTACCTCAGAAGTATATGAACTGTCTAATGTAATTTAGTCCACGGGGAATTTGGTCATCTTTCTTTTCCACAAGACATCACAGTGGTCCATTATATTGATGACATTATGCTAATTGGATTTAGTAAGGAAGAAGTATCAATATCTTTAGACTTATTGGTAAGACATTTGTGTGCTGTCAGGTGGGAAATAAATCTGACAAAAATTCAGGTGCTTTCCATCTCATTGACATTCTAGGGGTCCAGTGGTGTGGGTGGTGTAGTGCCTAAGGCATTTGACTGCTAACCAGAAGGCTGGTGGTTCAAACCCAGAAGCCACTCTCGGAAGGAACATTGGGCAATCTACTTCCCTAGGAATACCACCTCGGAAACCCAAGGAGAGGTCACTATGAGTTGGATCTGACTCTATGGCAGTGAGTGAGCAGTGTGGGGCATGTCAAGATATTCCTTCCAAAGGGAAGGATAAGTTATTGCATCTAGCCCTTCCCACAACTGAAAAGGAGGCACAATGCCTGGTGTGCCTCTTTGGATTTGGGAGACAACATATTCCTCATTTGGGTGTGCTTCTCTAGCCTAATTATTACATAACTCAAAAAGCTAATAGTTTTGAGTGGGAATCAAAAAAAGGGAAGGTTCTGCAAAGGGTTCAGGCTAAATTGCAAGCTGCTCTGCCACTTGGGCCATATGACACAGCTGATCAAATGATGTCTGAAGTCAGTGGCAGATAGAGATGCTGATTGGATTCTTTGGCAGACCCCTATTGGTGAATCACAGAGTAGACCATTAGGATTTTAGAGCAAAGCTCTGTCAACCTCTGCAGATAACTACTCTCTTCTTGAGAAACAGCTTTGACTTGTTACTGGGCCTTAGTAGAAACTGAACACCTAACCATGGGCCACCAAGTCATCATGAGGCCTGAGTTGTCCATCATGAGGCCTGAGTTGTCCATCATTAACTGTGTTTTCTGATCCACAGAGTTAAAAATTTGGACTTGCACAGCAGCAGTCCATCATTAAACAAAGGTGGTATATGAGAGATCGAGCCCGAGCAGGACAGGACTTGAAGACACAAGTAAGTTGCATGGGAAATTGGGCCAAATATCCATGGTTTCCAGTCTTGCCATATTACCTTCCCTCTCCAGTCTGCACATATGGCCTCATGAGGATTTCTTTATGATCAACTTACTGAAGAAGAGAAATATCATCCCTGGGTTACAAATTATTCTGTAGGATATGTAGACAAAACTTGAAAGTGGACGGCAGACAAACTATGGCCCCTTTCTGGGACTTTCCTGAAAGAGAGTGGTGAGGAGAAATCCTCCTGATGGGTAGAACTTTGAGCAGTGCACCTCGTTGTTCTTTTGCTTGGAAGGAGAACTGATTCATGGGCTGTGGCCAATGGTTTGGCTATATGATCAGGGACTTGGAAGGAACATGATTGCAAAATTGGTGACAAGGAAGTATGGGGAAGTGAATAGACCTCTCTGAGTGGGCCAAAGAAATGATATCTGTATCTTAAGTGAATGATCACCAAGGGTGACCTCCGCAGAGGCAAATTTTAACAATCACATGGCGAGCATGGCATGTTCTTTGAAAACCAGTCATCCTCTTTTCCAAGACACTCTTATTATTGCTCAATGGGCTCATTAACAAAGTAGTCATGGCAGCAGGGGCTGAAGTTATCCATGAACTCAGCAACATGGACTTCCACTTACAAAGGCTGACTTGGCTACAGCCACTGCTTACTGCCCAGTCTGTCAAGGGCAGAGACCAGCACTGAGTCCTTGATATAGAATCATTCTTTGGGTGATCAGCCAGTAATCTGATGGTAGGTTGATTATATTGAACTGCTTTCATTATGGAAATGGCAGAGTTTTGTTCTTAACGAAATAGGAATTTACTCTGAATATGAGTTTGCCTTCCCTGCACATAATCATTCTGCAAAAGCTACCATCCATGAACATACAGAATGCCTTATCAACCATCATGTTATGCCATACAGCATCACCTTAGATCAAGGAACTCGCTTCACATCAAATGAAATGTGGCAATGGGCCCATACTCATGGAATTCACTGGTCTTACAATGTTCCCCATCATCCTAAAGCAGCTGGCTTGATAGTTCAATGGAATAGCCTTCTAAAGACACAATTATGGTGCCAAGTACATGGCAGTACTTTGCAGGGCTGGGCCAATGTTCTCCAGGAGGCTGTATATGCTCTAAACCAGCATCCAGTATATGGTTCTGTTTCTCCAGCAGCCAGCATTCATGGTCATGAACCAAGGTGTGGAAATGGTAGTGGAACCACTCACTATTACCACTTTACCACTACCAACCCACTCATAAAGTTTTGGTTCCTATCCCTATGTTCTGTGAGTCTGTATGTCTTAGCTCCAAAGAGAGAAACACTCCCACCTGGAGACACAATAGTGATTCCATTGAACTGGAAGTTAAGAATTCCATCTGGCCATTTAGGGCTCCTTATGCTGCTGAAACACCAGATAAAGAATGGATTTAGTGCATTGGCTGGTGTGATTGATCCTGATTACCAAGGGGAAATAGTATTGACATTACATAATGGAAGGAAAGAAAAGTATTTCTGGAATACAGGAGATTCCTTAGGATGCCTATTAGTGCTAACATGCCCTGTGATTAAAATCAATGGAAACCTACAGCAACCCAATTATGACATGATTATTATTGTCCCAGACTCTTCAAGAATGAAGATTTGGGTCACTTCACCAGGAAAAGAACTATGACCCGCTGATGTGCTTACTGAGGGAAAAGGGAATAAGGAATGTGTGGTTGAAAAATGTAGTTCTAAATATCAACTATGACTACATGATCAGTTGCAGTAATGAGGACTGTAATCAATTTCTTTCTTGTATGTGTGCATCAAATATTTTTGTTTTCTTCATTTACAAAATATAAGACTTAAACAAGGCTAGTGTGCTTTCAGTTGTATGCATGTTAGTTGTATCACTTTAGGTGCAAGCATGACTTTATAATTGTCTTTATTTAGAGATTATGTATGGTTTAAAGAGACATGTGCAGGTGCCAAGTTGACTAGGGGTGGACTGTTATGGTTAGAGTTATGTGTCAACTTGGCTGCATCATGATTCTCAGTGGCAGTTGTGATGTAGTTTGACAGTTATGTAATGATGTAGTCCTTCACCATTATGAGATTTGATATAATGTAATACCTCCCATGATGACATCTGCAATAAGCAGCCAATCAGTTGAAAGGAGTTTTCTTGGGGGAGTACAACCTGGATTCAATATCTATGGATGTTCTGGCAAAACTCTCTGGCTTTTTCTTGATCTAGATCCTACATATGGCTCATCATCATCTGATCTCTGTTTCTTTGGACTTGAGCCAGTGGCTTGTGGATCTTGGTATTTGTTAGCCTCCACAGCTTATGAGCCAGCAACTATAATCTTACCTGCTGTTCTTGGACTTGCCAGTTTCCACAACCATGTGAACCATTTCCTTGAGATAAATCTCTCTATATGTATATGTATATAAGCTTCACTGGTTTTGCTTCTTTAGAGAACCCAGCCTAAGACACCATCTGAACAAAGTGTACAAGCCCAAATCCTTGGATGATAAGATCCCCACTTCCACTGCTGGCACTCATCAGCCACTTTAAGAATATTTATTTTATTTGAATGAGGTTTTAGGTGGGATTCTCAATTGAACTCTCCTTTAGAATGAATTAATTCTTCTGAAAATTGGAAAAGAAAAAGAATAATATCAAGCATTTATCCCACCTCAGGGTAACCAAATAGTTAATGAGGGGAAAATTTCCTTTATGTAAGTATTCCAATTGGTAAATAAAAAATAAATGATATCAGTGTCATCACCATCTTGCAACCTTTAATGAATTAAAGAATCTAAACAATACTTATCAATGGCTGTCACCATCACAAAATGACAACTGGCTTTTCTTAATATGTCTCCTGATGGAAGTATGCATACCACCTATGAAGTATGATTGCCTAGGAAAAAAACTTAACATGAATCTTTGAGCCTCTAGGTCCATCTACCAATACACAGGAAATACAAATGACAGACAAAAAAGTTAAATGACACTACTGAGATGCCCTCCACAATATCTGTACTGTTTTAAAAAAG
>NW_006922306.1:212356-216248 GCF_000298275.1 Orycteropus afer afer | reverse complement strand
TAAAAAATAAATAACAGATAATCAAAAAATTTGAACCTCTAGTAGGTAGTTGATCATATTGAGGAGATATTGTAAATTGTTTATAAATATAATCCTTACCTTTTGATGACACATACTGAAAAATTTTAGATGAAATTATAATTTGCCTTAACATAAAATGTTGCTGGGTGCTGGCTAAGTGGATTGGGGTATAAATAAAATAAAATTTATTATAAGCTGATAAGTCTGGAAGCTACATGAGGATTATATGGGGTCTTATTTTACTACAATGAACTCTGGTGGTGTAGTGGTTAGGGTATTTGGCTCCTAGCCAAAATGTCAGTGGTTCGAACCCACCAGCCAATCTGTGGAAGAATGATGAGGCAGTCTGCTTCTGTAAAGATTTAATAGCCTTGGAAACCCAACAGGGGTTGCTATGAGTTGGCATATACTCGATGGCAGTGAATTGAGTTTTTTGGTTTTATTTTACTACATGCATTTCCATGAAGTTTATAATTTTTCATAATAAAATATTTTAAAATTTGCCTTTTTTTCTCATTTAATCTTTGTCTACTTTCATGGATATCTTCTCTCTTTGGTTCATTCAGCCTATGCAGAAATAGAGACTAAGACTGATCTCCATGGTAGGAATCCCTGTCTTTGTAAGTCCTAGTAAACACACGGAGAGGTTCAGTGGAAAGTAGGCCTGACTGAATGGCTGAAGTTAATGCTCTACACCCTAGGAAGAAACAACACACTGTCCTCTAGTTTTTTTTCTCTTCTTAACACCTCTGAGGCCAGGTGTTGACAGCTAAGGAAGAAATTTGTCCTGCTTTTAAGTTTAAATCTGAGGATGTAAGAAGAAAAACAAGTCAATAATACTGACACATTGTCCAAGAACTACACCTCAGGCTAAGATACCATGAAGGGGTTGGGATCAAATACCTTTATTAATCCTCTGCCTTTGCCTGGCATGGACCAACTGCATGCTCTCTTTGTACCTATGTGGGAAGCAGGTAGCTGGCTGAGTTGTTCTACCAGGTCTATGTATCACCATTAACACACAACCCATTATACTTCCTGGAAACCAGTACACTATCTGGCTGACTATATTATACTGGTTTAATTCGTTTTAATTTGAATAGATTTCTTCTAACCACTTGAGAAAAAAAAAAGAGCAAATTGTACATGGCCTCTTTCTAGGCATAGTACTAAAAGTGAATTGGAGCATTGTGTGCTCTCTTTAAAACATCACTGGATATTGACCCCCAATTATTGGGACCCAATTATTGGCCCCCACATGGAGAGGTATGGGGGAGGTGGAAATGAATACGCTTAGGAAAAGAATATTCCATGCAATAAGCGTATAAGCACAGTTTTTTGGACAGAGGGAGGGACAGAAAATTCTATGACCAAGGATAATGTAAAAACGAATTTGAATGGAAAAAGCTCCTGTGTACAAGGAGATCTGTGTAGAAGCCTTGGATCTGCCATGTACTAACCGTGTGTCCTTGGACAAGTTACTCAAATTCCCTCAAGCCTCATCTTTTCTGCCTAGGACATGAGAAAGGTAATACCTTTTTCAAAGATTTATTGTCATTGTAAGAAAGCATATATATTCTAAAATGTTTCATGTGTAGCACATACCCTGTCTTTAATAAAACTGAATAGCTCTGATAAAAGAAAGAAAGTAGAATGGTTGATAGAGGAAAATAAAGATGTATTGGTACAAAATGTCTATGTGTTACAATGATGTTTTAATTCTAGGAGTCTGTGAGCAATAATTTGATTGAGATGCACTGATTTCTTGGACTATTTGTGTCATGTACAGTAGTGATAACAACAATTATGATGATGTCTTTTATTTCCAGGGCTTCTTGATTTATTTTACTAGATGTTCCTAATAGTTGTACCATTGAATATTAAATGAGTTCACGGTTGAGACCACAGTGTTCCATTGTCATGGTTTCAGTGGATTTCATAAATTGTTGCTTTGCATTTCACATGTCAGTCATCTATTTTCTCTTTGCACTTTTTGTACATTATGTTTCCAGTAGAATATAACCAAGTTTCTCGCAAAGGGAAAATACTGGTCTCCAAGTAACATTTCATTTCCCCGCTTTTGTATTTTTCCTTCTCGTTTCTTTTCTCTATTTTTCAAATAAAGATGCCAGATGTCAAAAGCTTTATAGTCTAGTGGTAAAGATAGGAATTATAGACTCAGGCAGACCTCGATTTACATCCTAGGCTTGCTGTTTAACCTTTAGTCAGCCATTTAATCTCTCTGTGTCACATGTTGCTCATCTGTAAAATGTAATAACTATAACTCATCTCATAGGAGGGAGCTCTGGTAGCATAGTGCCTAAGGAACTTGACTGCTAACCAGAAGATTGGTGGTTCAAATCCACCAGCCACTCCTCGGAAGAGCAATCTACTTCCACAGTGATACTGACTTGGAAACCCAAGGAGGGGTCGCTATGAGTCGAGTCCGACTTGATGGCACATAACAACAATACTCATCTCATAGGGATATTTGGAGGATTAAATCAGGTAACACATCACAAATACATCTAACACGTATTAAGAGCCTAATAATTGTTATCAGTGTCATTAAAAGAGAAGGCAGTTGGTGAAAAAACATCTCCCTAAAACACACCTTTGTGTAGCAAACCACCCTAATGTACTGGTAAGAGTTTAAAACTGCTACATTAAGCACTGCTAGAGCTGAATTAGCTAGTTTCAATAACTAAGATAAAGCTAAATTGCAATTCTTTAAAATGCTAATCAACATATTCCAGTTGGCACAAATGCCAGTTTCCAAGGGAGCGCTGATGGCGTAGTGCCTAAGGCATTTGACTGCTAACCAGAAGGCTGGCGGTTAAAACCCACCAGCCACTCCTCAGAAAGAAGGTGGGGCAATCTACTTCTGTAGTGATACTGCCTCAGAAACCCAAGGAGGGGTCGCTATGAGTCAGATCCGACTCGATGGCAGTGCTTAGTTTTCTGGTTTAAGTGACCTTAATCACTTGTGGTGTGACATTATGCTCTATGTATTTTACATTTTCTTTGTTAAAGTTTATATTTGCTCCTAGTTGATACCAATAAATGGTAATCTCAGTGTAGACTGATAAAGAAATAACATAAAACTCAGTGTCTCCATTCTAAACAACCAAGAATGTGCTCATTTATATTGTATATGCATCAGTAGCGGGGAAAGAAAAAGATTAATTAAAACATCCTACTGCCTTTTAAGGAGGATGGGTCTAATAATTGCAGATTTTTTTGTTTCCCTGAGTGCATTTTTAGCCTCAAGATACTAAATGCAATTTTACATATTTCAAGATGGTATTCAGTAATGACTGGGGTGTTCAAATACAGTTTTAGAAACTGAGATATTATCTATCCTTTTTTTTTTTCAAAAATTTTTTATTGTGGTGTGGGTGCAAATTTACATAGCAAGCATGTTTTACATACAACAGTCCATACACATCTGATTTCATGGCCCCAATTACCATCCCCAACCATAAAAACTCTCCTCCTGGTGACCACCCCTGTTCTGGTTACTTAGTGCTGCTCTGACAATAATATACCACAAATGGGGTGGCTTGAACAAACAGGTGTTTATTCTCTTACAGTTTTGAGGCTTTAAGTCCAAATTCAAAGTGCCAGGCTCTAGGGGCTGGATGAAAGCCCCTCAAACTTGGGCTGCAGCTCTGCCTCTTGCTCCTGGCCCACTGAAGCAAGAGGCATCTCTTCACACAGGCAGCCACTGGCTGCTGAGGCTAACAAGCCCAAGGTGAACAAATAAAATAGGCACAGTCCTGATGTTACCAAGCCACACGGCAGGCCATTAATTCAAGCCCATTGAAAGTCCCAAGGTTGGCAGAGCATGGCAGGCTGCTGAACAACGACA
>NW_006922306.1:204990-210210 GCF_000298275.1 Orycteropus afer afer | reverse complement strand
TGGCTGGAAGCCACAGGTGTGGGTTCAGTTCCAGACCTGAAGGGCAGCTAAGGGCCATAGTCTCAGTGGTTCCCCAGGCTCGATCGGACCGGCAAACCTGCCCCCACCCCTTTATTTTTTCTTCAAATGAATTTGAGTTTTGTTCCACATTGTTCTCCCTCTCTATCCAGGATCTCCTTCATGGATCCCCTTCCAAGTGGTTGACAGTGGTATCCAGGCACCATCTAGTTCTTCTGGTCTCAAAATCGTATAGGCTGCAGATCGGATGGTGTACCAGTCGCTAGGACTAATTGTTTCCATGAATTTTTGGTTTTCTTCATTCTGCTTTGCTCTGGACGAGGAGAGACCCATTGTTGCATCTAGATGGCAGCTTGCAAGCTTTTAAGATCCCAGTCACATGTAGCAGTGTTTTATAGTTTTCATTGTATAAGTCTTTTGTGTCTGATAAGATTTATTCCTATATATTTTATATTTTTAGTAGCTATTATAAATGGTATTGTTTCACTTATTTCATTTTTAGAGTCCTCTTTGTTGATGGAGAGAAATTCAACTGATTTTTGTATGTTGACCCTGTATCCTGACCTCTCTATTATTTCCAGTAATTTTTTTTGCTGAGTGTCTTATGTTTTCTATGTATAGGATCATGTCATCCACAAATAAAGATAGCTTTATTTCCTCTTTGCAAATTTGGATGCCTTTGATTTCTCTTTCTTGTTTTATTGCTCTGTCTAGGACTTCCAATGCCAAGTTAAAAAGAAGTGGTGACAGAGGGCATCCTTATCTGGTTCCCATTCATAAGGGAAATGCTTTTGAGTCTTTCTCCATTAACAATAATATTGGCCATTGACTGTGTATGTGCCCTTTATTATGTTGAGGAATTTCTCTTCCATTCCTATTTTGCTGAGAGTTCTGAACAGGAAAGGGGGTGGGATTTTATCAAATGCATTTTCTGCATTGATTAATATGATCATATGGTTCTTTTTGTTTTGTTTTGTTTTGTTTTGTTTTATTTATGTGGTAGTTTACATTGATTGTTTTTCTGATGTTGAACCATCCTTGCATACCAGGTATGAATCCCACTTGGTCAGGATATATTATTTTTTGGTATGTTATTAGAGTTTGTTGGCTAGGATTTTGTTGAAGATTTTTCCATATATATTCATGAGGGATATTGATCTGTAGTTTTCCTTTTTAGTGGTGTCTTTCCCTGGTTTTGGTATCAGTGTAATGCTTGATTCATGAAATGAATTTGGAAGTATTCCATCTTTTTCTATGTTCTGGAATAATTTGAGTAGTATAGGTGTCAACTCTTCCCTAAATGTTAGGTAAAATTCTGCAGTGAAGCCATCAGGACCAGGACTTTTTCTTGTGGGAAGATTTTTTATGACCTGCTCATTTTCTTCTCTTGTTCTGCATCTGTTCAAGTATTCTATCTCTGACTGGGATAGTTTAGGTAGGTCTTGTGTTTCTAGAAACTTATCTATCTCTTCTAGATTTTTTAATGTGTTGGAGTACAGTTATTTATAATATTCTGCCAATATCTTTATTTCAGTTGATTCTGTTGTGATGTTGCCCTTTTTGTTTATTATTCTTGTTATTTGCATCTTCTCTTTCTTTTCTTTTGTTAGATTTTCCAGTGGTTTGTTAATTTTGTTAATCTTTACAAAGAACCAGATTCTTGTTTGGTTGATTTTTCTCTATTTTGTTTTTTGTTTCATTTATTTTCCTCTGATCTTTATTATTTCCTTACTTCTGGGTACTGTAGCTTTCTTCTGTTGCTGTTTTTCTTATTGTTGGAATTGTTGTGTTAGAGAGTTGATTTTGTTTTTTTCCTCTTTTCTGACGAGTGTATTTATTGCTATAAATTGACCTCTGAGTACTAATTTTGCAGTGTCCCATAGGTTTTGGTAAGATGAATCTTCCTTCTCCTGTGTTTCTAGGCATTTTTTTTTTTTAATTTCACACTTTATTTCTTCCATGACTCAGTATTTTTTTGAGCAATGTTATTATTCAACTTCCACATATTTGATATCCTTTCCTTAATCTTCCTATTATTGATTTCTAATTTTATAGCATTGTGGTCTGAGAAGATGCTTTGTAGTATTTCAGTGTTTTTAATTTATTGAGGTGTGTTTTATGGCTTAACATGATCTATTACGGGGAATGATCCATGTGCACTGGAATGTGAATTGTACTTTAGTTGGGTGGAGTGCTCTGTATATGTCTGTGAGGTCGAGTTGGTTGATTGTGTTGTTGAGTTCTTCTATATCTTTGTTGAGTGTTTTTCTAGTTGATCTGTCTCTCCTTGAAAGTAGTGTGTTAAAGTCTCCTACTACTGTTGGAGAGTTGTCTATTTTTCCTTTCAATCCAGTTAATATCTGCTTCACATATTTTGGAGCATTTTCATTGGGTCCATACATATTTATTAGGGTAATGTCTTCCTGGTCAATTGACGCTTTCAGCATCATATAGTGTCCTTATTTGTCCCTTATGCTGTTTTTCACGTTGAAGTCTATTTTATCAGAAACTAATGTGGCCACTCCTGCTCCGTTTTGGTTACGATGTGTTGGTATATTTTTTTTTTCCACCCCTTAATTTTAAGTTGTTTTTATCTTTTTGTCTAAGGTGTATCTCTTGTAGGCAGCATATTGATGGGTCTTCTTTTCTTATCCAATCTTACACTCTCATTCTCTTGACTGGTGCATTTAGTCCATTCATATTGAGTGTAATTAGTGATAGATAAGAATTGATGTCATTCTATTGTGTTTTTTGTTGTGTTGTTGGAGATTTCCTTTGTTCAAATACTTTTCTGTGCTGAGTTCATTTTGTTATCAAGTGTTTCCTCTCTTTACTTCTTTATTGTTGGTTTTGTGCTTAATAAGCCCATTATGTTTTTCTTCCTTCTGGGTTTGTTTAGGGGGGTTGTTAATTTTCTCTGTGGTTACCTTGGAGTGAATTCTTGTCTCTTGAATTTTGGAACAGTCTGTTCTATAAGGGCATTGTCCTGTCTCCCTCTCCATTTGGAAGTTTTGTACTTAGAACATTTATTCCCTGTATTTGTTTTGTTGCTGGTGTCATCTGAAGATTGACTCCCTTGTTTCTTTGTGTACTATGTTTTATGAGCTTGTTTTGAGCATCTATTTCTGATTTGGTTTTTAAGTGTTGATGTCAAGGGTCTTCATCTTAATTTGTTGTTTTCTGTTGTGCATTCTCCATTGGAAGGACTCCCTTAAGCATTTCTTGTAGGAGTGGTCTGGTTTCCACAAAATCCCTTAATTTCTGTTTGTCTGACAATGTCTTGACTTCACCCTCATATTTGGCTGGATATAGAATTCTTGGTTCGAAGTTCTTTTCCTTCTGTGCTTTATATATGCTGTCCCATTGCCTTCTTGTTTGCACATTTTCTGCTGAGTAATCAGAACTCGGCCTAACTGCTTGTGCATTATAGGTGACATTTCTTTTTCCCCAGGCTGCTCGCAAAGTTCTTTCTTTGTCTTTGGTTTTGGACAATTGGATTATGATATGTCTTGGTGATTTTCTTTTGGCATCAATCCTGTATGAAGTTCAGTGAACTTCTTGAACAAATATGTTTGCTTCCTTCATGATATGGGGGACATTTTCTGTTAGCAAGTCTTCCACATTTTTCTCAGCGTTTTTTTTTTTTTTTTTGTCTCTTCTTATTCTGGTATACTAATGAGGTGTATGTTGTTTCTTTTATGTCATCCCATATAATCCTTATTTTCCCCCTTCATTTCTCTTAAATCTTTGTTCTGATTTTTCTTCATACAGGTTGGTGACAAAAGATTTATAATCTAATTAGGAAATGAGTTCTTTAGCCTGTGATACTCTACTCTTTTGACCTTTCACTGTCCTGTGTAATACTGTAATTTTGGTGTTCATCTTCTGGATTTCTAACTGCTGTTTTTGTATGATTTCTGATTGTACATTCATCTTTTAATTTTGTTCTTGAGTATTTTTGCACTGAATTCTTCCAGCATACTGTCTGTATTCTCCTTGAATCTATTTGTGGTTTTCTTGAGCTATTGTGGAGATCTATATACATATCTCCTGAATTCCTTCTCAGATAATTATATTGGTTGGTCTTCATCCATGTTAAATAAGTCTTTAGTCAAGGGTTTCATTTCTATTGTCCCCCCCCTTTTTTTTCTTTTTTGTTCGTTTGCTTTGAGGTTGTTGTTTCCTATACATTTTTTTTAATTATTATTGTGCTTTAGGTGCAAGTTTACAGACCAGAGTTTTTTATACATTCAACATTACATGTACATTTAGTTTCATTCCCCATTTACCATCCCCAACCCTAACCCAGTATCCTCCCCTCTCTACTCAGTAACCCCCCCATGTCCATCATAGTTATGCACTCCTGTGTCCTGCATTTCCTCTGTGCGAATGTTGCCCCTCTAGTGCCATGTGGTTGATTGTTCCAATGGATGCATTTCTATAGTGTACGTGGGTGCATCACCCTGGGTTGAGTGGTCTGCATGTACATCCTGTTTACTATTGGGCTAAGAACCAGCCCCTGTGAGTGAGTTTTATTCCAGGCCCAGAATGTATCCCAGTGCCATAGTATTGGAGGTCTCACCAGACTCCATCCAACAAGTAATTCTGGTCATTATTGAGTTTTTGGATTTTGTTCCTTGTTTTTCCTCCCACTCTATCCAGGATCTCCAGATTTGATCCTTTCCTGAGTGGTTGGCATTGGTACCCAGGCACCATCTAGTTCTTCTGTTCTCAAGGGCCATTGGTCCTAGGGCTGATTTCTTCCAAATGCCCCCCCCCCTTTTTTTACACTCTTCCTCACTTTCAATGATAGGAGACCATTAGGTGCATCTTAGATGACTGCTTGAAAGATTTTAAGACCCCAGGCGCTACTCACCAATGTAGATTGAGGAGCAAGACTTTTATGTATTTTGTTGTGCCAATTGAGTCTGGTGTCCCCCAATACTATGGTGCTCAGTTTTTAGATCCATTGGATCTCTCTCCCACAGTTTCTGGCTGTCTGTGAAGGATTATTCTATCTCTGTCTTCTTTTGTTTCGGTAAGGACTGCAGGTATTTTGTATCACTGGTATCTGTGCAAGATTAGCCTCTGCTGAATCTATCCTTTGTCTAGAGTGTACTCCTGTTCACTGACCCCCATCTGATCTTCTCAGATGTTTATGTGTTCCATCTATAGCCTGGTGTTTGGTGTTAATGGTAATGC
>NW_006922306.1:201353-204890 GCF_000298275.1 Orycteropus afer afer | reverse complement strand
AGACTCTTTCTATACCATTCCTCCCCTTACCCACATCAGCGTGTGGCCTCGAACTAGCCCAAAATTAATCCCTCCCCTTCCTTCCTCACCCTGGTAATCTACAAAGTGAATTCCCTTTCTCAAGCAAACCCTTTTTGGTCTTTTAACAGTAATGGGCTCATATAGTATTTGTCCTTCTGCAATTGACTTATTTCACTCAGCATAATGTTCTCCAGGCTCATCCACGTTGTGAGATGATTCACGTATCCTTCATTATTCTTTAATGGAGCACGGTATTCCTTTGTGTGAATGTACCATAATTTGGTTATCCATTCATCCATTGATAGGCATTTAGGTTGTTTCCATCTCTTTGCTAAAGAGAATTGTGCTGCAATGAACATAGGTGTGCATATGTCTGTTCATGCACAGCCTTTCACCTCTTCAGGATATATTCCTAGTAATGGAATTTCTGGGTCAAGTGGTATTTCTATTTTCAGTTTTTTGAGGAAATGCCATACCATTTGCCACAATGGTTGTACCATTTTACAATCCCACCAGCAGTGCACAAACGTTCCAATCACTCTGCAACCTCGCTAGCATTTGTTATTTCCTTCCTGTTGAACTTTGCTATTATTGTTGGCTTGAGATGATATCTCATCGTTGTTTTGATTTGCATCTGTCTAATGACTAAAGATCCTGAGCAATTCCTCACATGTTTGTTGGCCTCCAGCATATTGTCTTTAGTGAAGTGTCTGTTCAAGTCTTTTGTCCATTTTTTAATTGTGTTGTTTGTCTTTTTGGTGTTGAGGTATTGAAGTTCTTTAACTGTTAGTTATATATTTATTTGTTTCACTTTAATTTTATGTTTAAGTGTATTTTCAAGGGTGGAGGTGGTGTATTTTATATTTTGGGTATGAATCCAGGTGTGCTGAGTTCTCTGTAGTTTTCTTTGTATTGATGGAGTCACTGTTAGGAATGTGGATGCAAGTCTCTGTTCATTGTGAAGGGGATTTTGAATTTTGGTGAGTAGGTGTTGTGGTGACTTAATGTGGTTCTTCCATTTGGTGAGACAGGGGAGAAAGGGAAAAAAGAGGAAGAAAAGAAGAAATGGAAATAAAGGCTCTAGTAGCAAGTTGCCTCTTTCCTCATTTCGGCAATTACTGCTGGCTCTGGAGTTTTGTTTTGCATCTACTTGGGACGGCTGCCTATGATGATATTTTGTTTTCTCTCACAGACCTGCAGTTCATAATCAGCAAAGACCCCAATGGTTATGGGGCTGCTACTTTCCACTTGGGTCAGAAATCTGTAAAAACCCCATATCCTGGTCCACTCTGTGCTACAAAGCTGGTGTGGAAGAGCTGAATCCAAGCCTTGTGCTTCAAGCTCGTCCCAGGGCCCACCTACCTGTGGTGAGAATCCTTACTTCCTCCTTTCTACTCTCAACTCAGCAGTGTCCTTTGCCATGGGAGTTTCTGCTCTGTTTCTCAGAAATGTTATCCACCACTATGAGTCAGATCCAACTGGCTGTCAGTGAAGTTTTTTTTTTTTTTTTTTGTACTCAGCTCAGTTTCCCAGGTAACTGCCAGAAGCTCCTAGTGCCTAGTGTGGGTAGTCCAAGCCCCTGTAGCTGCCATTGGTTCTGTGGTATGCCTTTTTTTTCCCGCTCCACTGCTCTCCTGCACTGCTAAAGAGTTTTCTGCTTCTCCACATCTTCATCTCTCCCACTGGCTGGACAGGTTCATTTATTTTTCCTGGCTGTTTACTCTGCTTTTTTTTCTCCACCTCCACTAAATCTGTCCTGCAATAACTTACTGAGCTGTTCACAGCTTCAGAATCACTGCTTCAAACTGTTGCACCTAGTTTTTCAGGAATTAAGATTTAGAGAGAACAAACATGTGGGCTACAGATATACGATGCCATATTCTCTCTTCTCTCTACTTTTTTTTCTTTTCATTTTTTCCCACTTCCCCATCATTTATTTTTCTTTTCCTTCTTCCTTTCTTTTCTTTTTCTTTCTTTTTTTAAATCTGACTGACTTTGCCCCCCACCGTCTCCACATTCAGCAGTAGCACTCTTACCCTCACCATTTGGTAGAAGATGCTCCCACAAAATGAGTGCCACATTCCTACCACAACCACGTATAGAGGTTATCTATCACTTGTGATGATATTATGCCACATTTCTTTATTTATTTTGTTTTCTTCCTTTTCTATTTTTTCTTTCCCCTTTTCCTCTTTTGCATTCTTCTTAGGTCTCCCTTCCCCCACCCCATTTTATTTTCTTTTACTTTATTTTTTTCTATCCCCTCCCGTAATCCCTTTTCTTTTTCTGTCTCTTTCTACAGCAGTTGGAAGCCAATAACTTAATCAACTGTACCCATCCATACCTGCTGCCACACCCTCTGGGAGAGTGCTACCACCCACTCGAGCATTACTGCACTGATGACAGATGGTGGTCAACACTGACCCACTCCACACTCAGCTACTGTGCATGATCAGTGATCAGAGACATGTACCCACACTCCCAAGTGCTACTAAATTCACCCAGAGACAGATGGTGAACACATTATTACTTCAGAAATAATGACCAGAATAACACAACCAACCTGTTGCCCAGATATATTAAAACAAACAAAAAATTAAAACAGAACAAAAAATTATGGTGAAACAAACCAACATAAAATAAACAAACACAATAACACTACAATGTCTTGGAGACAACAGAGAACTTCAACTCACACACACACACACACACACACGTGCACACACATACACACACACACAAAAAAAACAGAACAAAATACCTTAAACAAATGACCAAAATACATGGTCAGAAAATCTTACTGAGGGAGAAATGTTAGTAGAATTACCTTATAAGGAATGCAAAAGAATTATATTTAGGTACCTTCAATAGATTGACAGAATGTACAAGAAGACAGCAGACAAAATCAAGAAGAATACAGATAAAACTCTGGAAGAATATTTTTTAGAAAAAGAATAAATTGACAAAATAAATGGAATATTAGAAAGTCTACAAAAACAGAAAATAGAAATCAAGATATATAGTAAAATTTTAGCATTGGGTAATGCATTGGAAGACAACAGGAGTATAATTGAAACAATGAAACACAGAATTAGAGAGGTTGAAGACAAACCTCTCAACCCCTATCTGTTGGAGGAGCAATCAGAAAAAAAAGAACAACAATAAAAAAAAATGAAGAAAGCTTAAGATTCATTTGGGACACTATAAAAAGGAATAACAGGTGTGACTGGAATTCCAGAGCAGAAAGACACACACAAGCACAAAAATAAAAGTGTCAAAGATTTGCTGGAAGAAAATGTCCCTAATACCATGAAAGACAAGAAGATATGTATTCTATAAGCTAAACAAGCCCCCAAATAATATAGATCTCAAAAGAAAATCACCAAGGCATATCATAGTCAAACTTTCCAAAACCAACAAAGAAAGAATCCTGAAAGCATTCAGGAAAAATGAAAAGTCATCTACAAAGGAGAACCAATAAGACTAAGCTCTGATTTCTCAGCAGAAACCATACAG
>NW_006922306.1:197025-201253 GCF_000298275.1 Orycteropus afer afer | reverse complement strand
TGAAAGAAAAGAATTGCCAATCAAGGATTTTATATCCACAAAATTGTTTCTCAAATATGATGGTGAAATTAGGACATTTCCAGATAAACAGAAATTAAGAGAATTTGCAAAAGCCAGACCAATAGTACAAGAAATGCTACAGGGAGTCCTCCAAAGAGAAAACCACCAATTGAAGACATCAACCAGAGATTAAGACATATTTCAAATCACCTAGAAATCAACCTAAGTACAGAAGTATCAAAAATAAAATAAACCTACAAGACAGACAATAGGGAACCGGAGATGCCAATTGGTAAACAGTGATAAACACAAAGCAAGAAGAGGGAATAAATGATGTAGTTACAGAACTTCAAAAAGGATAGAAAGTCAAGAAAATATCGGGATAAAATGTGTGGCTATAACTCAGGAAGATAAAATAAATTACAGTGTAACTTGAAAGAAAATTAATAAACTTTCCCACCAAAATGGAGAAGAAAGTCATAAAGTCTCAGTAAACACTAAAACAATAGCAATGAAGATAATGATAAGAAAATCTATGAACAAATTGGGTTCAGCACAGATGGAATTAAAAGAAAAAATCAACAGGATACCAAAAAAAAAAAAAAGAAAAGCAGCAGTAAATCCATACATATCAATAATTACATTGAGTGTAAATGGATTAAACACACCAGTGAAGAGACAGAGAGTACCAGAATGGATAAGGAAACATGACCCATCAATATGATGTCTATGAGAGATATGCCATAGACACAAAGACAAAAGTAAACAAAAATCTAAGGCTAGAAATACATATATGAAGAAAATGGCAACAAAAATAAGCAGGAGTAGTGATATTGATTTCTAATAAAATAAAGTTTAAGACAAAAACCAGCAAAAGAGACAAGGAAGGACATTATATAAAGATTAAAGGTTACATTGAACAAGAGGACATAACCATAATAAATATCTTCACACTTAATGAAAGAGCCCCAAAGTACATCAATCAAATTTTAACAGAATTGAAAAGAGAAATAGACAACTCCACAATAATAGGTTGTTGTTGTTGTTATGTGCCATTGAGTCAGATCCGACTCTTAGCAACCCCTCCTTGGCTTTCCGGGGCAGTATTACTATGGAAGTAGATTGCCCCATCTTCCTTCCGAAGAGTGGCTGGTGGGTTTGAATCGCCAGCCTTCTGGTTAGCAGTCAAGTGCCTTAGGCACTATGCTACCAGAGCTCCTACAATAATAGGATGAGACTTTAAACATCGCTTTTGATTAAGGATAGAACTAGAAAGAAATTCAGCAAAGATACAGAAGATCTAAACAACACAATCAACCATCTAATCACAGATGCATACAAAACACTCCACCCTACAACAGCACAATATAAATTCTTTCCCAGAGCACATGGCAGTTTCTCCATAATAGACCATCTGTTAAGCCAAAAATAAGCCTCAATAAATTTCAAAACATTGACATATTATGAAGCATCTTCTCAGATCATAAAACCCCACCCACTACCATGAGTCAGATCCAACTCATAGTATCCCCTCCTTGGGTTTCTGAGGCAGTATCATTACATAAGTAGATTGCTCAACCTTCCTTCTGAGGAGTGGCTGGTGGGTTTGAACCATCAGTCTTCTGATTAGCAGTCAAATGCACTATGCCACCAGAGCAGATCATATTGCTATATAATTAGAAATCAACAATAGGAAAATCAAGGGAAAAAAAGAGCAAAGTCATGGAAACTGACTAACACCCTGATTAAAAACTACTGCGTAAATGAGGAAATAAAAGAATGAAAAGAAAAGGGACTTCCAACAAGACAGCAGAACAGGCAGATGAACTACACAGACCCTCTTCAACAACAACATCAACAAAAAAACAGAAACCCATTGAAATAGATGCAGAAGAGCCCTGAGCTTTGAAAGGAAGAATACAGAAATGGATTAAATACTGAATTGTAGAAGAACCTGAATGGAAACAGTGAATAAAGAGAAAAACAGAACTGCAAATTGTCAGCTATCCTGGCAGCACAGCCAATTTGAATATTTACAAATGGCATGAGGATCTGGGCAGCAAAGAATCAGCCCTGCTAGCCAAGGAGTACTTAGGTAATTGCACTGGTGGCTGATGAGTAGAAAGGAAAACAGCAAATAAGGAGACAAACTATAGACTTTTGGCAGCCATTTTGAGTACTTGCAAGCTGCATTCTGATCCAAGCAATGTATGAATAAGTTCAGTTTGCTGATGACAGCACGTGCAACTCCACTGGAGGCTGATGACTGGAAATGTGTGATAATCCTCTTGTTAATCTTATACCCCACACTCTCTTGGTGAATGAAGGTTTGACCATCCTCCACCTCCACTCACCTTCTGGAACAGCAGGAATTCCACCCCAGTCTGTGTGCCCTGACAGAGTCTGGGTGCCCCCCATCCACCCAGTTTTACTTTTCTTCCTTTTTATTTTATTACTTAAAAAAAAATATTGTGATTTCAGTGAAAGTTTACAGAGCAAATTCATTTTCCATACAGCAATTCATACACATTTTGTTTCATGACATTGGCTGCAATTCCCCACAAAGTAAAAGCTCTCTTCCCACTTCCTCCATGTAGTACCTCATTCCTGTGTCCTTTTCTCCTACACTTTTCTGCCCCCTGAGCTATTTCCCTGTGCAAATACTGCCCTTCTCTTCTCCCATGATTGGTTATTCTAAGGAGTGTTTCTACCTGATGTGAATGTTCACCCTTTATGCCTGTCTATTTTTTGGCAGAAATCCACTGAAATGATTTCAATTCCAGACCTGAGCATAACTAAGGGCCATAGGCTCAAGTGTCTCACCAGGCTCTATCAGACAAGTAAACCTGGTCTTTTTTCTTTTTTCTTTTTTTGTATTTTGTTCCACATTGACCTCCCACTCTATCCAGGACCTCCTACACTGATCCCTTTCCAAGTGATGGAGGGTGGTAGCCAGGTACCATCTAGTTCTGTTAGTCTCTTGTTCATATAGGCTGAGGTTCACATGTTCCACTAGTCCCTCAGACTGATTCCATGTGTCTTAGGTTTCTTCATTCTCCATTTTTCCTTGCAGCTGCTTGCAATCTTTTAAGACCCCAGTCACTACTCACTTAAGTAAGGTGTAGAACAATGACTTTGTGTAATATGTTATGCCAATTGAGCTTGATGGTCCCGAGCCCACATGTCAAACTACTCATTCCCTCAAATTGGTTGGCTGTGGCTAAGAAGTTATCATAAATTTGCTTCTTGTTAGCTCTATCATATACATGGATATTCTTACAGCACATAAAAATACCTATGTAGAAATATCATCTACAACCTTATATATGCTCATGGTTATATTCACTTTTGTCTAGATGAACCTGATCATTCATTCTGTCTATCAATTTTTATACCAGGCAATTAATATTTATTATAGCAGTATTGTATATGTAAAAGGGTTTATCTTTGTTGTCTGTATCTTTTATTCACCTCTCTGTGTCTTCCTGTTCCTTAATGCTATTGTGTTGGTCGCTCACTTTTGATATACTGCCTTTCCCTTCCATATATAAACTTTTCCTTGACTTTTTACAATAGTGAACTAATACATTTGTCTTTCTATGATTGACTTATTTCACTCTTCATAATGTCATCCAAGTTCATCCATGTTATGTGGTGTTTCACAGACTCTGCATTCTTCTTCTTTTTCTTCATCTCTCTCTCTTTTAATGCTTTGGGTACAGGTATACAGAGAAGAATTTGTTTTACATTCAACAGTTTGTATACATTTGATTTCATGCTCCGATTACCATCTCCAATCCTAATCCATTCTCCTCCTCCCATCCCTGTGACCCCCCTGCCCTTCTTAACTATTCACTCCACATGAATGCTGCCCCTCTGGTGCCCCATGGCCAATTGTGTCTAGAGTTTTGTCTCTGTAGAGTAGGTGGGTGCATCACCCTGGGTTGGGTGTTCTGCATGTAAGTCTTTCTAGTGTTGGGCTGATAGCCAGACTCTAGGAGTGAGTCCTACTCCAGGCCCTAAAGGTATTCCAGAACCATGGTTTTGGGGTTCCCACCAGGCTCAATCTGACCAGTAATTCCAGTCATCATTACGTTTTTTAGTTTTGTTCCACATTAATCCTCTCACTATATCCAGGACCTCCAGTTTTGATCCCTTCCCGAGTGGTTGGCATTGGTAGCCAGGAGCCATCTAGTTCTTCTGGTCTCGAGGTCCATCACATCCTTAG
>NW_006922306.1:193433-196137 GCF_000298275.1 Orycteropus afer afer | reverse complement strand
TAGTATTCCATTGTGTGAATGTACCATAATTTGGTTATCCCTTCATCTATTGATGGGCCTTTAGGTTGTTTCCATATCTTTGCTGTAATGAATTGTGCTGCGATGAACATGGGTGTGCATGTGTCTGTTCATGCCCTGTCTGTCACCCCTTTAGCATATATTCTTAGTCCTTGTAATGGAATTGCTGCGTCAAATGGTATTTCTATTTTCAATTTTTTAAAGGAAGCACCATCCTATTTTCCACAATGATTGTACCATTTTCCAGTCTCACCAGCAGTGTATGAGAGTTTAAATCTCTCTGCATCCTCACCAACATTTGTTATTTTGTGTCTCGTTGAACTTTGCTATTATTGCTGGGGTGAGCTGATATCTCATTGCTTTGATTTGCATCTCTCTAATGGATAATGGGGAGCTCTGGTAGCATAGTGGCTAAGACACTTGACTGTTAACCAGAGGGCTGGTGGTTCAAACCCACCAGCCACTCCTTGGAAGGAAGACAAGGCAATCTACTTTCGTAGTGATACTGCTTTGGAAACCCAAGGAGGGGTCGCTATGAGTCGGGTTCGACTCGACGGTACATAACAACAACAACAATGGATAATGATCATCAGCATTTCCTCACGTGTTTGTGGTTTCATTGCTTGAGCAAATTAGTACATCTCCTGGTGTTAATTGTATGCAGCTATTGATCTGGCCATTGTCATTTTCTCAATACCAATTTCAAAGGACCATCAGAAACAGTTTTCCTTCAGCTGGCAAGGGCAACAGTATACTTTCACAGAACTTCCTCAGGGGTGTATCAACTCCCCAGTACTATGCCATAATTTAGTCTGTAGGGATCTTTCTCACCTTTTCCTTCCACAAGACATCACATTGGTCCATTATATTAATAATATTATGCTGATTAGACTTAGTAAGGAAGAAGTATCAATGACTCTAGACTTATTCGTGAGACATATGTGTGCTAGAGGTTGGGAAATTAACCCAAGAAAAATTCAGGCACCTTCCACCTCAGTGAAATTTCTAGGGGTCCAATGGTGTGGGGCATGTTGATATATTCCTACTAAAGTGAAAGATAAGTTTTTGTATCTGGCTTCCCCCAGTACTAAAAAGGAGGCACAACATCTAGTGGGCCTCTTTGGATTTTGGAGGCAACATATCCCTATTTATCAAGTGACTCAGAAAGCTGCTAGTTTTGAGTGGGACCTAGACCAACAGAAGTCTCTGCAACAGATTCAGGCTGCCATGCAGGCTGCTCTGTCACTTGGGCCATATGATATGGCTGGTCAAATGGTGGTTGAAGTGTCTGTAGTAGATAGAGATGCTGTTTGGAATCTTTGGCAGGTCCTTATTGGTGAGCGTTGGGATTTTGGAGCAAATTCCTGCCATCCTCTGCAGATAACTACTCTCCTTTTGAGAAACAGTTTTTGGCTTGTTACTGGGCTTTAGTAGAGACTGAACGCCTAACAATGGGCCACCAAGTCACCATGAGGCTTGAGCTGCCCATCATGAACTGGATGTCGTCTGACCCACAGAGTCATAAAGTTGGACGTGCACAGCAGCACCCCATCATTAAATGGAAGTGATATATCAGAGTTAGGGCTCGAGCAGGACCTGAAGACACAAGTAGGTGGCATGAGGAAGTGGCCCAAATGCCCATGGTCTGCACTCCAGTTATATTACTTTCCCTCTCCCAGTGTGCACCTATGGCTTCATGGGGAGTTCCTATGATCAGTTGACTGAGGAAGAGAAAACTCGTGCCTGGTTACAGATGGTTCTGTGCAATATGCAGGCACCACTCAAAAGGGGACAGCAGCGGCACTGCAACCTCTTTCTGGGACTTCCTTGAAAGACAGTGGTGAGGGGAAATCCTCCCAATGGGCAGAACTTCGAGCTGTGCATATGGCTGTTCATTTTGCATGGAATAAGAAATGGCCAGATGTGTGATTGCATACGGATTCATGAGCTGTGGCTAATGGCTTGGCTGGATGGTCTGGGACTTGGAAGGAGCATGATAGAAAAATTGGTGACAAGGATCTATGTGGAAGAGGTATGTGGATAGATCTCTCTGAATGGGCCAAAGGAATGAAGATATTTGTGTCCCACGTGAATGCCCACCAAAAGGTGACCTCAGCAGATGAGGACTTCAACAATCAAGTGGATAGGATGACACGTTCAATGGAAAACAGCTGTCCTTTTTCCCCAGCCTCTCCTGTCATTGCTCAATGGGCTCATGAACAAAGTGGCCATGGTGGCAGGGATGGAGGTTATGCATGGGCACAGCAACGTGGACTCCTACTTACCAAGGATGATTTGGCTACTGCCACTGCTGAGTGCCCAATCTGCCAGCAGCAGAGACCAACACTGAGTCCATGATATGGAACCATTCCTAGGGGTGAACAGCCAGCAATCTGGTGACAGGTTGATTACACTGATTACACTTCCTTCATGGAAAGGACAGTGTTTTGTTCTTACTGGAATAGATATTTATTCTGGATATGGATTTGCCTTCCATGCATGCAATGCTTCTGCCAAAACTACCATCCATGGACTTACAGAATGCCTTATCCACCATCATGGTATCCCACACAGCATTGCTTCAGATCAAAGGACTCACTTCACAGCAGATGAAGTGCAGCAATGGGCCTGTGCTCATGGAATCCACTGGTCTTACCATGTTCCCCATCATCGTGAAGCAGCTGGC
>NW_006922306.1:188552-192108 GCF_000298275.1 Orycteropus afer afer | reverse complement strand
CCTACAACTGTCTGTGAGTGAACAATCCACCATTCAGCCTGGAGATCTTGGATTTGTCATTCGTTGGAGTCAACAGCCAGTATACTGCCTGCCAACCTTGAGCTCATTAGCCCCTGCAGCTGTGTGAGTAAGGAAAAGCCTCCAGCTTGACGTTTATCCCAAGAACTTGGGACTTGCCAGCTTCTATAAGTGTGTGAGCCATTTCCCTAAGATTAATATCTCTCTCTCTCTCTCTCTCTCTCTCTCTCTATATATATATATATATATATATATATATATATATAAGCTTTACTGGTTTCACTTCTCCAGAGAACCCAGCGTAACACAGATACCATGATAGTGGATAAGGCATTCTTTAAGTCCATGGATGGTAGTTTTGGTGAATCCACATCCAGAATAATTATCTATGCCAGTAAGAACAAAACATTGTCCTTTCCATGATGGAAGTGGTCCAATGTAATGAACTTGCCACCAAGTTGCTGATGATCACCACCAAGTTGCTGGCTGATCATCGCAAGGAATGGTTCCATATCGTGGATTCATTGTTGGTCCCTGCTATTGGCAGATTGGGCACTCAGCAGTGGCGGTAGCCAAATCAGCCCTGGTAAGTAGAAGTCCATGTTGCTAAGCCCATGCATAACCCCCAATTCCTGCCACCATGAACACTTTGTTCATGAGCCTATTGAGCAATGACAAGAGTCATTGGGGGAAAAGGATGACTGGTTTCTACTGAAGGTGTCATTCTATCCACCTTATTGTTAAAGTCCTCCTCTGCCAAGGTCAACTTTTGGTGGGCATTCACATGAGACACAAATATATGTACTCCTTTGGCCTTTCAGAGAGATCTATCCACATACCTCTTCACCATATATCCCTGTCACCAATTTTTCAATCATGCTCCTTCCAATTTCCAGACAATCCAGCCAAGCCATTGGCTACCGCCCATGAATCCATATACAATCGTACATCTGGCTACTTCTTTTTCCATGCAAAGTGAAGAGCCACATGCATGGCTTGAAGGGGAAGAACACACTTTGCATTTCTCAAGTAGAAATAACTGTCAAGCCTTGAGTTGCAATATTGAAGAAACGTATGGACAAAATATTGAATGATGCAGAAAGGATCAAAAGAAGATGGAAAGAATAGACAAAAAAAATGGCAAAAAAAGTATTGTTTAATGTTCAATTATTTTAGGAGATGGAAAGAATAGACAAAAAAGAATTGACAAAAAGAATTGGTTAATGTTCAATTATTTCAGGAGGTGGCATATGGTCAAGAACCAACAGTATTGAAGGAAGAAGTCAAAGCTGTACTGAAGGAATTGGAAAAACAAAACAAAACAAAAAAACAAGGCTCTAGGAATTGATGGAATAACCACTGAGATGTTTCAACAAATGGATGAAGGGCTGGAGACATTCACTCATCTATGCCAAGTAATTTGGAAGAGAGTTACTTGGCCAACTGACTGAAAGAGATCCATATTAGTACTCATTCCAAAGAGAGATGATCCCAAAGAATGTGGAAATTATTGAACAATATCATTGATATCACACACAAGTCAAATTTTGCTGAAGATAATCCAAAAACGGTTGTAGCAGTATATTGTCAGGGAACTTCCAGAAATGCAAGCTGGATTCAGAACAGGATGTGGAATGAGGGATGTCATTGGTGATGCCAGAAGGATCTTGGCTGAAAGAAAAGAATACCAGAAAGATGTTTACTTGTATTTTATTGACTATGAAAAGGCATGCTACTGTGTGGCTTAATAAGAAATTATGGATAATATTGAGAAGAATAGGAACTCCAGAGCATTTACATGTGCTCATGAAGAAACTGTACATAGACCAGGAGGCTGTCATTTGAACAGAACAAGGAGATACTGCATGGCTTAAAATCAGGAAGGGTGTGTGTCAGGATTGTATCATTTCACCATACTTACTCAATCTCTATGCAGAGCATATAATCTGAGAAACTGGAGTATATGAAGAACATGTTGTTAGGACTGGAGGAAGGCTCATTTAACAGCCTGTGATAAGCAGACGACACAACCTTGCTTGCTGAAAGTGAAGACGACTTGAAGCACTTACTGATGAAAATTAAAGACTGCACTCTAAAGTATGGATTACAACTGAACATAAAGAAAACAAAAATCCTCACAACTGGACCAATAAGCAGCATCATGATAAATGGAGAAAAGGTTGAAGTTGTCAAAGATTTCATTTTACTTGAATCCACAATCAGCACCCGTGGAAGCATCAGTCAAAGAACCAGCAAATCTGCTGCAAAAGATTTCTTTAAATTATTGAAAAGAAAAGATATTACTTTGATGACAAAGGTGTGTCTGACCAAGCCACAGTATTTTAAATTGCCTCATATGCATGTGGAAGGTGGACAATGAATAAGACCAAAGATTTGATGCCTTTGAATTGTGGTGTTAGTGAAGAATACTGAAAATGCCATACACTGCCAGAAGAATGAACAAATATGTCTTGGAAGAAGTGCAGCTGCAATGTTCCTTGGAAGCAAAAATGGACAAACTTCATCTCACCTACTTTGGTCATGCTGTCAGAAAGTGGAGGGTCAGTGAAAAAGGGGAAGACCCTCAACAAGATGGATTAATGCAGTGGCTGCAATGATGGCTCATGCATAGCAAGGATTGTGAGGATGGTGCATGACCAGGCAGTGTTTTGTTCTATTGTATATAGGGTCGCTATAGGTCAGAGCCAACACAAAAGCACCTAACAACAATAACAACCACAAATATTACCCAAATCACAATTGCCACAATATTTATCATATAAACAACAAGGAACACACTACATTAACATATTGCAACTGTTTTGTTCCTCCTGGTCCCTTTTCTCTTAATGAGTCTCCATTGATATTATTACATTACCTATCATTATATCTGATAGGCTTAATTTGCACTTATTTCTTGAATATTTGATGTTTTTTGCTTGTTGAACTTAACTATTGAGGTTCTTCCCTGAAAATATCATGTACTTGATCCTTATATTTGCCTGTATTATGTTTTTTGGAGATCTATCTCCTTTTTTATTTAATTTTTTTTTCATTTCTCATGTGTATATTCAATTTATTAGATATTCTTTCCATTTGAAGAAGTCTCTTAAGTAATACATGCAGAGATGGTCTACTAATGGCAAATTCCCAGAGCTTCTGCTTATTTGGGAATGTCTTGATTTTCCCCCTTTTTTGAATGACAACTGTGCTGGGTAAATAATTTTTATTGGAAATTGTTTTTATTTAATATTTTATATATGTTATGAGGAGAGGCAAACCAGGTCAAGCCCCACAAGCAGCAAGGCAGGAAAGCAGGGAGAGGACAGAAAAGGCAAGGGGGACTGGAACAGATCGAGGAGTCAGCTACAGGGATCCAGGTAAGGGTGCTTGGAGAGGTTTCCAAGAACTAAGGGAGACATGTAGATGTGAGTTTTGAGGCTGAGCCTCTGGTGTTTAAAACCCAGCGAGATGCACCTGGTGCATTGGTAACAGCCCAGTTTATAGACTGAGACAGACTAGGAAGAAGGAAGAGGCC
>NW_006922306.1:176492-184227 GCF_000298275.1 Orycteropus afer afer | reverse complement strand
AAGACAATTAAAACAAGTCCATGAGAGCCAAAATATGATCTAGAATATATTCCTCCTGAATTTAGAGACCATCTAAAGAATAGATTTGATGCATTGATTCAGGAAAAATGCTCAGTCTCTCTCAGCCTGCCATCTCTCAGCCAACAGTCTCTTTCAGCCACTCTCCCAGCAATGCATGTTTCTCTGTATCTCTTTCAGCAATGCATGTCTCTTGCACCTATTTCCCAGTGGTGCATGTCTCGCAGGAGCATGTATCTCTCAGGAGCATGTTTCTCTCAGCAGCATGTCATTCTCAGCCAGCAGTCAGAGTGATGTCTGCCTCTAGAAGGTCTCCTTTTGAGCCTGACCGAGTGCCCAAACTAGCCAATCATAACATCAGAATCCTAAACACCTGAGAGAGAGCAAACTTCCCAGAACATTATTTTGTGCTGCTCTCAACAGAAATACCCTGCCTGGATGATTTTAAGAATCAGAAGCTACTCAGTTTCTCACAGCAAATTCCACCATAGAGTTTACAAAGACTTATGACTAGAAAAGCCATACCAGGTAATTTACTACACCGCAAGCAGCCAATCAGTTGAAAGGGAATTACCTGGGGGTATAGCCTGCCACCAATATATGTATAGCTGTCCTAGGAAATTTTGAGGATTTTCTGTGGATCTGGATTCTGTTGTGCTGCCTACAACTGTCCTGTGAGCCAACAATGCACCATTTTGCCCACTGATCCTGGGCTCCTCATCTGCCAAAGTCAGCAGCCTATTATACTCCCTGGAAATCTTGAACTTGTCACCCCCTGCAGCTGTGTGAACTAGGGAAGGCTTCCAACTTTGATCTTTGATTCAGGAACTTGGGATTGTTGAATGTTCTCAGAAACTTCCCCAAACACCCATTGTTAT
The DNA here is from genome assembly GCF_000298275.1 of Orycteropus afer afer. Classification (NCBI taxonomy): domain Eukaryota; kingdom Metazoa; phylum Chordata; class Mammalia; order Tubulidentata; family Orycteropodidae; genus Orycteropus; species Orycteropus afer. The sequence goes on along the minus strand of NW_006922306.1, from coordinate 183,331 downwards.
TTCTAGACCTATAACTAGTCTTAGGTCTGTGCAAGCCTCAAAAGGTGACATATTAAATGTGACCAAGGAAGTGCTATACTACATCTGAAAAGACTTGCTTGATTTTGCTAACATGGAGAATATGTGTGGAATATGTGTGGGAATGGCTAGTGAGGGTGTGGAATAATGATGCAAGAAATGTAACATTGGATCAGTCTGAGTTTATTGATTTAGGCCCACTGAGAACAGATTCTTCATTCAATATTTCATCTCAAGAGGTTAGGAAAGGTTTTAATTATTTATTAGATTGATTTATGGAAGCATGGAATATGCAGTGGCCTACATTAAGTCAAGTTGAAGTACCAGATCTGCCTTGGTGTCATATAGAACAAAGGCACTGTCTACCTCAGTGACATTTCTAGGGATCCAGTGGTATCGGGCTTGTTGAGATAGTCCTACTAAAGTGAAAGGTGAGTGTTGCATCTGGCTACCCCCATAACTAAAAAGGAGGCACAACATCTGATGGGCCTCTTTGGATTTTGGAGGCAACATAACCCTCATTTGGGTGAGTTGCTTCAGGCTATTTACCAAGTGACTCAAAAAGCTGCTAGTTTTGAGTGGGACCCAGAACAACAAAAAACCCTGCAACAGGTTCAGGCTGCAGTGCAAGCTGCTCTGCCACTTGGGCCATATGATCCAGCTGATCCAACGGTGCTTAAAGTGTCAGTGGTAGATAGAGATGCTGTTTGGAGTCTTTGGCAGGTCCCCATTGGTGAATCACAGTGCAGTTTCCTGTTCATGTGACCCTAAACTTTGCAGGTCTGGAGGTCTCAGTCCAAAAAGGAGGAAGACTCCCACCTGGAAACACAATATTGAATGCATCGAACTGAAAGTTAAGAATGCCACAAAGCCATTTTGGGCTCCTCATGCTTCTGGATCAACAGGTAAAGAAGGGAGTTACTGTACTGTCTGGTGTGATAGACCCTGATAATCAAGGGGAAATTGGATTGATATTACATAACGGAGGTAAGGAAAAATATGTCTGAAATACACAGATGCTTTAGAACATCTCTTAGTACTACCGTGCCCTATGATTTAAGTCAATGGAAAACTACAGCAACCCAATTCTGATATGACTACTAATGGCCCAGACCCTTCAGGAATGAAGGTTTGGGTCACCTCACCAGGCAAAGAACCATGACCAGCTGAGGTGTTCATTGAGGGCAAAGGGAATATAGAATGGGTGGTGGAAGAAGGTAGTTTTAAATACCAGCTACAATCACATGAACAGTTGCAGAAACAAGGACTGTGATTGTTATATTTCTTCATTGTATGTGTGCACCAAATATTTTTGTTTTCTTCAGTTATAAACTATAAAATGTAAACAGGGCTAATGCGTTTTTGGTTGTATTCATGTTAATTGTATCATGCAAGGTGGAAGTATGACTTTATAATTGTTTTTATTTAGAGATTATATGTGGTCAAGGAGATATGTACAGCTGCGAAGTTGACAAAGTGTGGACTGTGATAGTTAAGGTTGTGTGTTAATTTGGCTGGACCATGATTTTGAGTGGTTTAAACAAGTTGTGGCATGGTCGTTATCATGATGCGATCTGATGTATATGCTTTGAGCAGCCAATCAGCTGAAAGGGTGTTTCCTTTTGAGCATGGCCTGCTTCCAATATATATAGACATCTGTGGTGTAGTAAATAACCTGGGATGGTTTTTCTAGCCATAAGTCTTTGTAAACTCCATGGTGGAATTTGCTATGAGAAACTGAGTAGCTCCTGATTGTTAAAGTCATCCACCTGGGGTATTTCTGCTGGGAGCAGCACAAAGTAATTTTCTGGGAAGTTTGCTCTCTCCCGGGTGTTTAGAATTCTGATATTATGATTGGTTAGTTTGGCCACTATGCAGGGCTCAAAAGGAGCCCTCCTACAGGCAGAAAATGTCTCTCTGACTGCTGGCTAAGAAAGACATGGTGCTGAGAAAAATGTAGTCCTGAGAGACACATGTGGCTGAGAAAGAGACACTGAGAGACACGCAGTGCTGGGAGGGAGACTGAGAGAGACTGTTGGCTGACAGATGGCAGGCTGAGAGAGACTGAGCATTGTTCCTGAACTTGAATTGTACCCTGATGCTTCCCTAAGAAACCCCATAATCTGTGAGTTCTGTGTGGCCACTACAGATAATTACTGAACCCAGCAGAGAGGTGGTGGGTGCTGTGAGAGGAATGGTAAGTGTCAGGGTTGATGAAAAGACTGTAGGGAGGTGGCATATCTGGCCTTGCAGAAGTAGGCCTTGGGCCACTGATTGTGATTCTGTCTTCTTGTGGGGTTAGAGGAGGTCAGAAGATGCGTCCTCCTTGCCCCTTTAGCAGTTGGTGTCAGAAGCAGTGGGATTGGTTACAGTGGTCCCAAACATTGTAAAAGAAGTAAGGGGCCTGGGAAGTGAAACTCTGGATAATTAGTTGATTAGTTTGGTTGGTATTACCTATTAAGGGAAATAATTGATTCAGAGGCTAGGGATTTTGGCTACACCTAGCCAAAGCTTAAGGCGATATACATAGAATGGTAAGGTAATCAAGGTGAAAAGATGAACCTGGAATGTGTTAAAAAGGATTATGTGTTTTGGATTATGTACTATCTGAATGTACTACAGGTATTGAATGTTCTCTTACCTCCTTGTACATTAGAAATGATTATGGGGTATATGGATAACAGAGAGTGTGTAAGTCCACCTTCAGCCAATACATGATTGGATAAGTTAAAAGGGGAAATAGAATTTTCCCAGAAAAAGCACAGGCTTTTTTTTTTTTTTTTTTCAAACTCTGTGTGTAGAGTATGGGGGCTTAGGTAGAAAACCTGAGCCCCAGCCAGTACTCCTGAGAGAATAGATCTGCATTTGAAGAAAGGACCCACAAGGGGGAAAAACAATGACTGCTTGGCTTTTTGAATTTTGAGCAAGCAGATAGGCTTTGGGTGCATCAAGGCAGGAACGTCATGGTCCATGAGAGAAATCCCTTTCAGGACTGAAAGTTAAAGTAAGCCAGCAAGCAGTTGAATTGTATGCTACTCGCTTGTGACCACCTGGGTCCACTAGAGTGGAAATGGGGGGAGTGCAGCAAAGAAGAAACAGGCTGAGTTTGGTGCTCTTTGACCTAGGCCATGGAGGCTGGGGATGAGAGGAAGGGCTCCCTAGTCTGAAGTGCAAGGAGTTGTGAGCCTACAGGCATTGAAATAGTCCCTGAAGACTGAGGATGTGAGAGAAGATGCTGGCTGGTCTGAAGTAAAGGGAAGAATGTGACTCCCAAACTTGGCAGCTGGTACCCAAGACCTAGCTGAGATGGCTAAGGATGAGATGACCAGAACCCTACCAGATGAAGAGGAAGGTGTTTGACACTGAGCTGGTGTTAAGTTGCTGCAATTTGATGGCTTGCATTGGGCTGGACTTTCCTTATTTATGGATGCAAGTGCCTGAAGTTTCCAAGCAGAACAGAAGATTCTCTAGAGAGAAAGGACCATGCTTGTCTCCTCAGAGTACAGGTTTGATAGGGATGGGCAAACTAGAAATTAGCTGTTTAAGATGGAAGAAGATAAAGGCATGATGTGGCTGGCTTACACACTTTCATGGGTTGTTCTTAAACTGATGGTGAAGGGGATGTTAAGTTTTGAAGTAAAAAAGGGATAATGACTAGAAAAGCCAGGGGGGTAGCCTGAGGTGGAGTAAATTACCTGGTATGGCTTTTCTAGCCATAAGTCTTTGTAAACTCCATGGTGGAATTTGCTGTGAGAAACTGAGTAGCCCCTAATTGTTAAAGTGATCCACCTAGGGTATTTCTGCTGGGAGTAGCACAAAGTAATTTTCTGGGAAGTTCGCTCTCTCCCAGGTATTTAGAATTCTGTTATTATGATTGGTTAGTTTGGCCACTCTGCCAGGCTCAAAAGGAGCCCTCCTACAGGCAGAGAGTCTCTCTGACTGCTGGCTGATAAGGACGTGCTGCTGAGAGAAATGCACTCCTGAGAGACACGCAGTGATGGGAGAGAGACTGAGAGGGACTGTTGTCTGAAAAACAGCAGGCTGAGAGAGACTGAGCATTGTTCCTGAACTTGAATTGTAGCCCGGTGCTTCCCTAATAAACCCCATAATCTGTGAGTTCATTGTGGCCACTATAGCAAATTATCGAACCCCACAGAGAGATGGTGGATGCTGTGGGTGGAATGGTTGGCGTCAGGGTTGGTGAAAGGGCTGGAGGGAGGCAGCATGTCTGGCCTTGCAGGAGTAGGCTTTAGGCTACTGATAGTGATTCTGTTTTCTTGTGAGGTTAGAGGAGGCCTGAAGATGTGGCCTCCTTGTCCCTTTAGCAGCATCCTGAGGATCTCTGGTAGCATAGTGCCTAAGGTATTTGACTGATAACCAGAACGTTTGTGGTTCAGACTCTCCAGCGACTCTGTGGAAGGAAGAGTGGGGAATCTACTTCAGTAAAGATTTACCACCTCGGAAACCCAAAGGGTGTAACTATGAATTGGAATGGACTTGATGGCATTGAGTTTGTTTGTTTTTTGGCATGAGGCAGGGGGGATGAAAGTTGAAGACTTTCTGTGGATCTGGATCCTGTTGTGCTGCCTACAACTGTCCTGTGATCCAACAATCCATTTTGCCCTCTGATCTTGGATTTGCATCCGCCACAGTCAGAAGCCTGTTATACTGCCTGCCATTCTTGAACTCATCAACCCCATGCAGCTGCATGAGCCAGGAAAAGCCTCCAGCTTGACATTTGATACAGGAGTTTTGGACTTGCCAAACTCTATAAGTGTGTGAGCCATTTTCTTAAGATAAAGTTATCTCTCTCTTTATTGGATTTGCTTCTCACCTAAGACAAATACTTAGTGATTCCTAAAAAATGACTCTTTCCCCCTACATCCTGATCCTGGTAATCACTAATAAACTCTATTACTCTTGATGCTTTCCCTCAGGACCAGTTGGCTCTGCTTATTTTAATTTTTTTCCTGTTTCTCATATTCCAGGCTAACATTTTACTTTTCTTCACCTTAATGATTCTTCATTCTATCAATTTAAATCTGCAGTTGAGAGCCACTAAGGAATTTTCCCTTTCCTTTGTACTTTTCAATTCCAGAATTGCAGTTCTTATTTTGATAATTTTTATCCCTTTAGTGATAGTCTTATTTGGTGAGGAATAGTTATCATTCTTTCCTTTAGCTATTTAGGCATGGTTCCATGTAGTTTGAAAATATTTAGAATAAATGATTTAATGTCTTTGTCTAGTAAGTCCAATGTCTGAGCTTCCTCAGGAGAAGTTTCTATTGATTGTATTTTTTCCTGTACATAGTGCATATTTTCTAGTTTCTTTGCATAAATTGATTTTGTTTTTGAAAACTTGAAATTTTAAATGATACAATGAAAATAATATAATGTGGTGACTCTAGAAATTAGATTTCTGCTCCCTTCTCCAAATGTTATAGGCCAAATCATTGTTTGGCAAAAATTGCACACACCCTAATACATAGAATTTGTGATTATGCTAGATTATATAACAAGTGAGAAGTTCCGATAAGATGGCAGAATAGGCAGAAAGAATTCAGAGACCCTCTTCAATAAGGAAAAGGGGAATCAATTAACACTGATACAGAAGATAATCTTGGACCCTGAGCTTTGAAGGGAAAGATATAGAAGTGGACTAAACTCCAACTAGCAAAAGAATTTGCATAAAAACAACAAAAAGGAGACACGGAGCTGCGGTCTGGCAGACATCATGACAGCACAGACAGTTTGGATACAGCTGAGTGGTCTTAGGACCTAAGAATTAACCTAAAAGTCAGCCCTGCTAGCCAAGGACTGCACAAAGGACTGCTCTTGTGACTGCTGAGTAAAAGGAGAAGCACCGAAGAGGAAGATAGGCTGAGCTGTGGATGGAGGGTGCAGCCATTTTGAATGTTTACAATAGGTTTGACCATTTTGGATATTTAAAGTGACAATGTTCTCCCAGATTCCAGGGACTTAAGAACAAGCTCCACTTGCCAGGAACCCCAAGGACATTCCAGACCTGGACAACTGGAAAGGTGCAACATTCCCCTTATTACTCTTATACTGTATTGGTGAATGGGGGTGTGGCCATCCCTCACTCCCACCCACCTACTAGGCTGGCAGGAATTCCATTCCAGTCTCTGTCCTCAGATGGAGCCTGGATGCCCTGCCCTGATTTATTTTTCTTTTTTTAGTTTGTTTGTTTTTGTCTGCTTTAAAGCTACTATTATTATTATTACTTTTGTCCTTTTTATTATTATGTTTTATTGTTCCCTTCCCAAGTTCTAGTTTTCAGCTTTTTTTTCTTTTCCCTGCCCCTGGTTCCATTTTTTTTTTTTTTCTTTCTCATGGTTAACCCAGTCTTTGTTTTTCTTTTTGTGGTTTTCTCATTTTTTTCTTCATTATTCCTCTTGCCTAACTTTTTTCTCTTATTGCCCTGTCCCCAGATATTTTGGGGTTTTCATATTTCCCCCTTTTTCTTTTTTTAGTTAATGTGTTTTTTGTTCATTTCCTTTTGCTTTTTTGATGGTTATTCAATATTATTCAATTGGTATTTTTTATTAACTGAGTGGGAGACAGCAACAGTCCCCATACAACACAACTACACCCACACCTCCTGCTGCTTCACTTACTGAGTGAGAACCACCACTTCCTTCTCCACCAACAGGTCAATGATAATCATCCACCAAGAAGAGCCTGACTCATCCTTAGCTGCTCTTCACAAACAGTTAACAGGGATCTAAATACAACAACGTCACAATGTCTCAGAGACAACAGACTATCACAGTCCACACAAAGAAGCAAGATAAAGTATT
>NW_006922306.1:168497-175202 GCF_000298275.1 Orycteropus afer afer | reverse complement strand
TAACAATCAAAGGTTGGAAAAAGATATATCAAACAAATGGCAATTGTAAAAGAGCAGGAGTGGCAATATTAATTTCTGATAAAATTGACTTTAAGACAAAAACCACCATATGAGACAAGGAAGGACATTATATAATGATTAAAGTTTCGATTGAACAAGAAGATATCACCATAATAAATATCTATGAACCCAATGAAAGAGCCCAAAAATACATAAATCAGACTTTAAAAGAGTTGAAAAGGCAAATAGATGACTCCACAGTCATAGTGGGAAACTTTAATACACCACTTTCAATGAAAGATCAAACAACTGGAAAGAAACTCAACAAAGATGCAGAAGAGCTAAACAATACAACCCACCATCTTGACTTTATAGACATGTACAGAGCACCCAACAACAGCACAATATACATTCTTTACCAGTGCACATGGAACATTTTCCATGAGAGGCCATATGTTAGGCCATAAAGCAAGCCTTAATAAACTTAAAAGCATTGAAATACTGCAAAGCATCTTCTCAGATCATAATGCTATCAAATCAAGATCAACAGAAAAAGAGTAAACACATGAAAACTGAACAACACCCTCCTTAAGAAAGACTGAGTAAGAAAAGAAATTAAAAAATTGAAATTCAAAAATTCCTTGAATCAAACGAGAATGAAAACACAACATACCAAAAGCTTTGGGACACAGCAAAAGCAGTGATCAGAGGCCAATTTATTGCTATAAATGCACTCATCAAAAAAGAAGAAAGAGCCCAAATCAACAATTTAAACCAACATCTCCAACAATTACAAAAAGAACAGCAAGAAAAGCCCACAGTCACCAGAAGAAAGGAAAAAATAAAGATGCGAGCAGAAATCAATGAAACATAATAAAAGGGCAATAGAAAAAATCAAGTCCAGAAGTTGGTTTTTTGAAAACATCGGTAAAATTGACAAACTACTGGCAAATTTAACAAAGGAAAAGAGGGAGAAAATACAAATAACACGAATAAGAAATGAAATGGGAGACATTACAACAGAACCAACTGAAATACAAAGGATAATATCAGGAAACTATGATGAATTGTATTCTAACAAATTTGAAAATCTGGAAGAAATGGACAGATATCTAGAAACACACCAGTAACCTAAACTAACACAGACTGATGTGGAAAAGTTGAACAGGCCCATCACAAAAGAAGAAATTGAACAGATCATAAAAAAATTACCAACAAAAGAAGTCCTGCCCCAGATCGTTTCACCAGAGAATTCTAGCAAACATTCAGAGAAGAACTGACACCAATCCTACTCAAACTATTTCAAAACATAGAAAAGGATGGAATCCTCCCTAACTCATTTTATGAAGAACCATAACTTGATACCAAAACCATGCAAAGATATCACTTGAAAGGAAAACTACAGACCAATATCCCTCATGAATATAGATGCAAAAATCGTCAACAAAATCCTAGCCAATAGACTCCAACAACATATCAAGAAAATCATTCATTATGACCAAGTGGGGTTCATATCACGTATGCAAGCATGGTTCAACATTAGATTATAGAGCAAATGGGAATTAAGGGTGTATATAGAATTAAGTTTGCTAATTTACAGGTCTTACAATAGAAAGGTTTTCCAGAACTGACTGTACCTAATGTAATTGCAAGGTTATGTAAAACTGGAAGAGGGAATCAAAAGGGTGAACCAAGAGATGGCATTGTGAGAAGGACACAACCTCATGGGGCTGTCTTTGAAGATGGAGGAATGAGACCACAAATCAAGGATTGCAGGTGGCCTCTCGAAACTGGAAAATTCAGGGACATGGACTCTTCCCTACAATATCCTGAAGAAACACATATCTGCTGACAACTTAATTTTAGCTCTCTGAGATCCATTTCAGACATCTGACATTCTGACCTACAAGACAATAAATTTATTCTCTAAGCCATTAGGTTTGTGATAATTTGTACAAGAGCAGTAAAAAACTAATATACCAGATTTTGTTGCTATCATTGTTTTTGTAGTTTGTTTTATGACTTATCTAGACGAATTCTGAGAAGTCTATATTATTTGTCATGTACAATAACTGAATTCTCTGCTCTGTTAGCTTAGTAGTCATCTATGATTGGTTAGAGATTACCCTTAAATGTCTTGAACCAGTAAGTCTCCCAGCCTTTGTTGAGAGAGTATATGTATGTGTTCTGGTGCACATTAAATGCTCTTGCATTGAAGAGTTAGTTTACATCTCTGTTTTTCACTTCATGCTTGTGAAGATCCTCAAGGTAAGTCATAGGCAAAAAATTAGGACTTTGTTTCGTCCTTTCTGAGCAGACACACAGCTCTGGACTTGTGTATCACCCTCTAGAGTCCCAAGAATATGTCTCAAATTTTCCAAGCCCCCTATGGAAATCTCTTTCTTCTTTTTCCATTTAAGTTTTTTGGTTGAACTCGTATTAGCCCCAACTAGGAACATCCCCTCATGCAGCTGCAATGTTGATCAATTTTTGTTGATTGCTATTGACATTCGCCCTTGGGATAAGGTTGTTCTCTCAGAGCTCTGAGCTCTGTCAAAAAAAAAAAAAAAAAAAAAAGAAAATTCATGAGAATGGGGCTTTTCAGTGAGCTTCCAGACAGGTCAAATTGTATCAATTATCTGCAGTGAGGCATTTGATGAACTCCAAATGCAATCTATCCCCATCAGTGGCTGCTACACTGATGGTTTTGACAGCAACCAGAGCTGTAAAGTTATAATTTTCAAGGTTATCATAGAGCTGGAGAGAGGGAGATGATTAGGGCAACTTAAAATAACACAAAGCTTGGGGTTCTTCTCAAGATTCATCCATGTTACTTTTTTTTTTTTAACTTTTTATTGTGATTTGGGTGAAATTTTACAAAGTGGATTTGTTAAACATTTAACAATTCATACACACAGTTTCTTTTGTGATAGTGATTACATTCCCCACAGTGTAACATTTAACCTCCCACTTCCTCCCTGTGGTTACCCTTTCCCTGTGTCCTTCTTTACTATGCATTTCTACTTCCCTACATTTATCCCGGTAGCTCTGGTAACATAGTGCCTAAGGCACTTGTCTGCCAACCAGAAGGCTCGTGGTTCAAACCCACCAGCCACTCCTCAGAAGGAAAGTTGGGCAATCTACTTCCATAGTGATACCACCTGGAAAATCCACAGAGGGGTCGCTATGAGTCGGGTCCCACTCAATGGCACATAACAACAACAACAACACATTCATCCCTCTGCAAATGCTGCCCTACTCATATACCATGGTTGATTATTCAGAGGAGTGAATCTCCCTGGTGTAGATGTTCAGCTCATAGTCCTGTCTTTTACGTGGCTGAGTTAACCAATGGCAGTCAGATCAATTCAGGGCCCGAGGGGTGACTCAGGGCCATGGTCTCAGTGGTTTCACTAGTCACTATTACACCAGTAAGCCTGGTCTTTTGTATGATTTTGAGTTTTTTTCCACACTTGTCTCCCACTATGTCTGAGATCTTCAATTTTGATCCATTTCTGAATGGTTGGCAATGACAGCTGAGCACTATCTAGTTCTGCTGGATTCTGGGTCATGAAGGTTGACATTTTCATGGTCCATTAGTCCTTTGCACTATCTGTTTCCATGTGTCTTTGATTTTCTTCACTCTTCTTTTCTCCAGACTAGGAGAGACCAATAGTTCCCCCTTAGATGGCTGCTTGCAAGCTTTTAAGACCTCAGTCGCTACTCACTGAAGTAAGATGTAGAAAAATATTTTTGTATACCATGTGTGCCTCTTGAACTTGATGTCCCCCATGACCATGGTACCCAGCCCACAGGCAAGAGACCTACTCCCTCAAGGGGGTTATTTGTGGATTCAGCCAGGTTTCTTATTTTTTTTTATATTTTTTAAAACTTTTTTCAAATATATAATTGTGCTTTAGGTGCAAATTTACAGAGCAGAGTTTGTTTTACATTCAACATTTTGTGCACATTTGGTTTCACTCTTCAATTACCATCCCCAACCATAACCCACTTTCCTCCCCTTTCTTCCCACTAACATTGCCCCATACCGCTCATAGTTATGCACTCCTCTGTGCAAATGTTGCCCCTCTGGTGCCCTGTGGTCGATTGCTCCAAGGGATGCATCTCCACAGAGTATGTGGGTGCTTCACCCTGGGTTGAGTGATCTAAGTGTAACCCTTATTTATTACTGGACTGAGATACAGCCCCTGGGAGTGAGTTTTATTCCAAGCCCAAAGTGTATCTTAAGGCCATAGTATTAGGGGTCCTGCCAGACTCCACCTGACCAGTAATTCTGGTCGTTATTGTGTTTTAGATTTTGCTCCACGTTTTTCTTCCCACTCTATCCAGCATCTCCAGTTTTGATCCCTTCCCGAGTGGTTGGTATTGGTAGCTAGGCACCATCCAGCTCTTCTGGTCTAAAGGGTCATCAAGTCCTAGGGCTGATTGCTTCCAAATGCCCTTAGTTTTTTGCACTCTTCTTCACTTCTGACCATAGGATACCATTAGCTGCATCTTAGATGGCTGCTTGAAAACTTTTAAGACCCCAGTTGCTACTCAACAATGTAGGTTGTAGAACAAGATTTTTATGTATTTTGTTGTGCCAATTGAGTCTGGTGTCCCCCAATACTATGGTCCTGTAGATCCATTGGATCACTCTCCCACAGTGTCTGGCTGTCTGTGAGGGATTACTGTATGTCTGTCTTCTGTTGTTTCTGTAAGGATTGTGAGAATTTTGTATCACTGCTTTCTGTACAAGATTAGCCTCAGCTGAATCTATCCTTCGTCTAGAGTGTAATCCTATTCACTGACCCCCATCTAATCTTCTCAGATGTTTATGTGTTTATCTGTAGCCTGGTGTTTGGTGGTAATGGTAATGCAGTATTGTGGATATACTGGTATTAGCCTCTGTCCTGTATATCTTATGTGCACAGTTTGGGATCCTTCCTTTCCCTAATGTTATCATAGTAGTCACAGACTTTTTCCTTACCATTTCTCCTCTTACCAACCTCAGAATGTGGCACCCAACGAGCCAGAAATTATTCCCTCCCCATCCCTCTAAAATGCTTTAACCTACAAAGTGAGTTCCCTTCCTTAAGCAAACCCTTCTTTGTCTTTTTACAGTAATGGACTCATACAGTGTCCTTCTGCAACTGACTTATTTCACTCAGCTTAATGTCCTCCAGGCTCATCCACATTGTGAGATGATTCACATATCCTTCATTGTTCTTTAATGTAGCATAGTATTCCTTTGTGTGAATGCCCTATAATTTGGTTATCCATTCATCTGTTGATGGGCATGTAGGTTGTTTTTATCTCTTTGCTATAGTGAATTGTGCTGCAATGAATATAGGTGTGCATGCGTCTGTTCATGTCCTATATCTCACCTCCCTAGGATATATTCCTAGTAATGAAATTGCTGGGTCAAATAGTATTTCTATTTTCAGTTTTTTTTAAGGAAACTCCATACCATTTGCCACAATGGTTGTACCATTTTACAATCCCACCAGCAGTGTATAAGCATTCCAATCTCTCAGCAACCTTGCTAGCATTTGTTTTTTTCTGTCCTGTTGACTTTTGCTATTATAGCTGGGGTGAGGTGGTATCTCATCATTGTTTTGATTTGAATCTCTCTAATGACTAAAGATTGCAAACAATTCCTCATGTGTTTATTGGCCACCAGCATATCGTCTTTAGTGAAGGGTCTATTCATGTCTCACACATTTTTGAATTAGATTGTTTGCCTTTTTGGTGACGAAGTGTTGAAGTTTTCTATAGATTTTGGAGATAAGTCCTTTGTGAGATATGTCATAGGCAAATATTTTCTCCCAATCTGCAGGTTCTCCTTTTATCCTTTTGATTAAGTCTTTTGATGTGCATAAGAATTTAATTGTAAAAGGTCCCAGTCATCTAGTTTCTCTTCATCTCCTGTGCATTCTGGGTTATGCTTGATAGTTTATTTATACCAAAAATTATGTCTCCTAGATTTGCCCTTATTTTATCTTTGATGAATTTTATACTTTTAGGTTTCATACTTAAGTCTTTGATCCAACTTGAGTTTGTTTTTGTATATGTGGTGAAGTATGGGTCTTGATTGATTTTTCTGCAAGTGCATATTCAATTTTACCAGCACCATTTGTTAAAGAGGCTATCTCTTCCCCCATTTAATGGGTTTTGGATCTTTGTGTCAAAGACCAGCTGTCCATAGATGGACAGGTCAATTTCTGGGTTTTCAATTCTGTTCCATTGGTTTATCTGTATTCCATTGTACCAATACCATGCTGTTTTGACTACTGGGGCTGTATAGTACATTTTAAGATCTAGGAGTGTGAGAATTCACACTTTGTTCTTCTTCTTTAGTAGTGCTCTTCAGCAGTGCTTATCTTAGGTCTCTTTCCTTTCCATATGAATTTAGTAATTCATTTTCCCATGTCCTTAAATAATTTTGTTGGGGGTGTCTCTTTAAGACAGTGGAATAGGCAGAAAAATTTCACAGACCCTCTTCATCAAAGAAAAGGGTAACCAATTAGCACAAATGCAAAAGATAACCCTGGAGCCCTGAGCTTTGAAGGGAAGGATATAGAAGTGGACTAAACTCCAACTAGTATAAGAACTTGCATGAAAACACCAAAAAAGGAGACATATGAAGCTGCGGTCTGGCAGTGATCCTGACAGCACAGGCACCTTGGATATTGCCGAGTGGTG
>NW_006922306.1:164629-167314 GCF_000298275.1 Orycteropus afer afer | reverse complement strand
TCCTACTCTACTTTATTTCTCTTATTGCCCTCTCTCAAGATATTGCTGGTTTTGGGTTTTTTTTTTTTTTTTTCATTTTTTGGTGATTGCTCCTTTGTGTTTATATGGTGTGTTTTTTTGTTCACTTGTTTTTACTTTTTTGATGGTCTTTTAATTGTTCTTTTTGTCTGAGTGAGAGACACCGACCATGCCCATATGATGCAACCAGACCTGCACGTACTGCAACTCCACTTACTGAGTGAGAGCCACCACTTCCTTCTCCATTGATGGACCATTGATAAACAACCACCAAGAAGAGCTAATTCACCCTTACTGCTCTTCATGAACAGTTAACCAAGGTCGAAATACAACAATGTCACAATGTCTTGGAGACAACAAATAATCACAGTGCACACAAAGAAGCAAGATAAAGTGGTAGAAACGAGGGAGCAGGATACAGACCTACAACACATCGTTAAGTATTGGAACTCCCTGATAAGGAATTAAAAAGAATTCTATTTAGGTATCATCAGAGGATTGAGAGACAGATCAAGGAAAACACCAACAAAATTGAGGAAAACACAAACAAAAAACTAGAACAATTTCAATAGAAAATACAAGAACAAAATGATAAAAATAAATGAAAAATTAGAAATAATACAAAATCTACAGATAGAAATACAGAAGATTAATACTAAATTTTCAGAAATATAAAACACATTGAAAGGGCAAAGGAGTGGAATTGAATCAATGGAAGACAGAATTAATGAGATTGAAGACAAATACCTGAACACTTCTTTGGAAAGAATCAATCAGAAAAAAAGATCAAAACACAATGAAGAAAGCCTAAGGTTCATGTGAGATGCCATCAAAAGGAATAATCTACATGTAATTGGAATTCCAGAACTGGAAGAGAAAAATAAAAACCACTGAGAAAACTGTCCAAGATTTTTTGGAAGAGAAGTTCCCTGATATGATGTAAGATGAGAATATATCCATTGAGGAGGTCCAACGAACCCCAAACAGGATAGACCCCAAAAGAAAATCACCAAGACATATCATCATCAAACTCATCAAAACCAAAGACAAAGACAGAATCCTGAAAGCAGCATGGGAAAAACAAAAAGTTACCTACAAAGGACAGACAGAAAGAATAAGCTCTGATTTCTCAGCAGAAACCATGCAAGCGAGAAGGCAATGGGATGGTACATATAAATCCCTGAAAGAGAAAAATTTTCAACCAAGAATTATATACCCAGCAAAATTATCCATCAAATATGATGGTGAAATTAAGAGATTTCCAGAGAAGCAGAAATTAAGGGAATTTGTTAAAACCAGACCAGCCTTACAAGAGATATTAAAGGGAGTCCTTTGAACAGAGAACCAATAATAGCAAACCACAACTGACCATTAATATACATAATGACATAACCCAGAAACCAACACAGCTATGAAAGTATCCAAAGTAAAATAAGCTTACAAGATTGTAAACCGGGAACTAGAGACATCAATTGGCAAATGAGAACAACTACAAACAAAAAAGAGGGAAAATATTGTGTAGTTACAGAACTTCTAAACGGTAAGGAAGTCAAAACAGTTGCAAGATAGAATGGACTGTTCTAAACTCGGGGAGCATATTATAAATAACAGGGTAACCTCAAAGAAAAATGATAAACCTTCACATCCTAACAAAAAAAAGGACAAGCACAAATATTTAGCAAATACTAAAACAATAGCAACAAAGGAAATGATAACATGATTCATAAACATAATGAGCTCAGCACAGAAAACTATATGGAATGAAGAAAAAAGGAACATTAAGAAACAACAGATTAAAAAATGAGAGCAACCAATTCATATTTGTCAAAAATTAAACTGAATATCAGTAGATTAAATACATCACTCAAGGAACAGAGATTTTTAGAATCGATGAGAAACCATAACCCATTGATATGCTGTCTATGAGAGACACACCTTAGAGATAAACACAAAAATAGACTAAAAATAAAAGTTTGGAAAAAAGATGTATCAAGCAAATGACAATGAAAAAGGAGCAGGTGTGGCAATATTAATCTCTGACAAAATCGACTTTAAGACAAAAACCACCGCAAAGGACAAGGAAGGACATTATACAATGATTAAAGGATCAATTGAACATGAAGTTATAAGCATTATAAATATCTGTGGACCCAATGAAAGAGCCCCAAAATACATAAATCAGACTTTAAAAGAGTTGAAAAGCCAACTAGGTGACTCCACCACAGTCATAGTGGGAGACTTTAATATACCACTTTCATTGAAAGATAGAACAAATGGAAAGAAACTTAAAAAAAGATGTAGAAGAGCAAAACATTACAATCCACCAACTTGACTTATAGACATCTATGGAGCACTTCACCCAACAACAGCAAATATACATTCTTTTCCAGAGCACATGGAACATTCACCATGGTACACCATAGGTTAGGCCATAAAGCAAGTATTAATAAAGTTAAAAACATTGAAATATGGCAAAGCATCTTCTCAGATCACAATGCTATCAAATCAGAAATCAACAATAGGAAGATCAACAGAAAAAGAGCAAACACATAGAAACTGAACAACACCCTCCTTAAGAAAGACTGGGTAAGAGAAGAAATAAAAAATGAAATTCAAAAATTCCTTGAATCAAATGAGAATGAAAACACAACATACCAAAAGCTTTGG
>NW_006922306.1:163362-164004 GCF_000298275.1 Orycteropus afer afer | reverse complement strand
AAACTAACACAGACTGATGTGGAAAAGTTGAACAGATCCATAACAAAAGAAGAAATTGAACAGGTCATAAAAAAATTACCAACAAAAGTTCAAGCTCAGGTGGTTTCACTTGATAATTCTACCAAACATTCAGAGAAAAACTGACATCAATCCTATTAGAACTATTCTAAACATATAATAGGATGGAATTCTCCCAAATTCATTTCATGAAGCAAGTATAATCTTGATACCAAAACAAGGCAAAGACATCACCAAAAAGGAAAACTACAGACCAATATCCCTCATGAATATAGATGCAAAAATCTTCAACAAAATCCTAGCCAATAGACTCCAACAACATATCAAGAAAATCATTCATCATGACCAAGTGGGGTTCATATCAGTTATGCAAGGATGGTTCAACATTAGAAAAGCAATCAACATTATCCACCACATAAATAAAACAAAGGAGAAGAACCACATGATCATATCAATTGATGCAGAAAAGGAATTTAATAAAATCCAGCACCCATTCCTGATCTCAGGGAAATAGGAAAGGAAGGGGTATTCTTCAACATTATAAAGGGCATCTACAAAACCAACAGCAAGGATATCTCCTTGAGGACTAAGGTGCGCCTGACACAAGCCATGATATTTCCAATC
>NW_006922306.1:145449-147354 GCF_000298275.1 Orycteropus afer afer | reverse complement strand
CTTCTTTCATTGTATCCCATGGGTTTTTGTATGATGTATCTCCCTTCTCATTTGTTTCTAAGAATTTTTTTTTTTATTATTTCACTATTTATTTCTTTACTACCCAGTAGTTGTTGAGCAGTGTATTGTTCAACTTCCACGTGTTTGATGTTTTTTCCTTTATCTTCCTATTATTAATTTCTAATTTTATATTGTTGTGGTCTGAGAAGATGCTTTGTAGCATTTCAGTGTTTTTGAATTTATTGAGGCTTTTTTTATGTCCTAATATATGATCTATTCTGGAGAATGATCCATATGCACGGGAGAAGAATGTGAATTGTGCTTTTGTTGGGTGGAGTGCCCTGTTTATGTGTATGAGGTCTATTTGCATGATTGTGTTGTTGATTTCTTCTGTATCTTTATTGAATTCTTTTCTAGTTGATCTGTCCCTCCTTGAAAGTGGTATGTTAAAGTTTTGTAATACTATTTTAGAGTTGTTTATTTTCCCTTTCAATTCAATTAATATTTGCTTCACATATTTTGGAGCACTTTCAATGGGTGCATAGATATTTATTATCATAATGTCTTCCTGGTCAATTAATCTTTTCAGCATCATATAGTGATCTTCTTGACTCTTATGTTCTTTTTCACCTTAAAATCTATTTTATCAGAAATTGATATTGCCACTTCTGCTCTTTTTT
Source organism: Orycteropus afer afer (assembly GCF_000298275.1). NCBI lineage: Eukaryota > Metazoa > Chordata > Mammalia > Tubulidentata > Orycteropodidae > Orycteropus > Orycteropus afer. The sequence continues at coordinate 146,674 of NW_006922306.1, read as the reverse complement.
TAGTTACCATTAGATTGGTCTATTTTTTTCCCCACCCCTTGAATCTTAATTTGTTTTTATCTTTGTACCTAAGGTGGGTCTCTTGTAAGCAGCATATTGACGGGTCTTCTTTTTTGTTTTTTTGTTTTAATCAAGTCTTCTACTCTCTTTCTCTTGATTCGTGCATTTAGTCCATTCACATTGAGTGTAATTAGTGATAGGTAGGAATTGATTGTTGTCACTCTATTGTGTTTTTTTGTCATGTTGTTGGAGTTTCCTTGGTCCATATACTTTTCTGTACTGAGGTCATTTTGTTGTCAAGGTTTCCTCTCTTTTCTTCTTTATTGTTGGTTTTGTGCTTACTAAGCCCTTATTCTTTCCTTCTTTCTGGGTGCTTAGGGGGATTGTTAATTTTGTCTGTTGTTACCTTGGAGTGAATTCTTGTCTCTATATTTTTGGGACAGTCTGTTCTATGAGGACATTGTCCTGTTGTCCTCTCCATTTAGAAGTTTTGTACCTAGACCTTTTATTCCCTCTATTTGTTTAGTTGATCTTGTTGTGTGCAGATTGACTTCCTTGTTTTTTAGTGTACAATGTTTTATGGTCTTATTTTGAGCATCTATTTCTGATTTGGTTTTATTGTTGATTTCATGTGTCCTGACTTTGTTGTTCTCTGTTGTGAGTTCCCTATTGGAAGGACTTCCTTAAGCATTTCTTGTAGGGTTGGTCTGGTTTTCATAAAATCCCTTAATTTCTGTTTGTCTGAGAATGTCCTGATTTCACCTTCATATTTGATGGACAATTTAGCTGGATTCTTGGTTGGAAATTCTTTTCCTTCAGTGTTTTGTATATGCTGCCCCATTGCCTTCTTGCCTGCATGGGTTCTGCTGAGTAATCAGAGCTCAGCCTGACTGTTTGATTATTTTAAGTAGTATTTCTTTTGCCTCGGGCAGCACGCAAGATTCTTTCTTTGTCTTTGGTTTTGGAGAGTTTGATTATGATATGCCTTGGTGTTTTTCTCTTGGGATCTATCCTGCATGTAGCTCTTTGATTCTTGGACAAATATCTTTTCTTCTTTCATGATATGGGGGAAGTTTTGAATTAGTAAGTCTTCCACAATTTTCTCAGTGTTTTTTTTTTCACCTCTTCTTATTCTGGAATTCCAAAGAGGTGTATGTTGTTTCTTTTCATGTCGTCCCATATAAGTCTTAGGTTCTCTTCATTTCTCTCAAATCTTTGTTCTGAT
>NW_006922306.1:143559-145294 GCF_000298275.1 Orycteropus afer afer | reverse complement strand
AATTTGACATATTCTGACTTAATGAGCTGTTCAGAGAGCCAGAATCTCTGATTCAAACTGCTGTACCTAGTTTTTCAGGCATTAAAAGGAGTTCTGGTGGTGTAGTGCCTAAGGCATTTGACTGTTAACCAGAAGGCTAGTGGTCCAAACCCACCAGCCACTCCTTGGAAGGAAGGTTGTACAATCTACTTCCGTAGTGTTACCACCTCGGAAACCCAAGGTGGGGTCACTATGAGTTGAAATCGACTCAACAGCAATGAGTTTGTTTGTTGTTTTGTAACACATTAAAGGGAACTAACATGTGAGCTATAAGTAAGATGACATCTTCCTGTCTCCTCAGGCATGTTTCTTGATTGAGCACTCCTCATATTATTGCAAATATTTAGTTAATTTTCTGTTATGAATCTTTTTATTATAAAAGATTTTCCCCTTGTTCGTGTGGCTTTTATGGAAGATATATAGTATATATATTTGCTATATACATTTTCTTGTCTATATTTTTACATACATTATGATTTTTTTGTTTCTTGGTATGGCAACTTTTTTTGTTTTTGTTTTTTAAAACTGGGCATTTGAGATATTATGTTTAAGACTCTTGATCTTGACTATGAGACGAGAAGAACTAGATGGTGCCTGGCTACCACTGTCATCCACTTGGAAGGGGATCTATATAGGAGATCCTTGAGAGAGAGGGAGAACAATGTGGAACAAAACTCAAAATCATTTGGAGGGAAAAAAAGGAGGGGGGACCAGGTTTGCTGCTCCTATAGAGCCAGGTGGAATCACTGAGACTATGGCCCCTAGCTGCCCTTCAGGTCTGGAATTGAACTCACACCCATGGTTTCCAGCCAACAAAAGACAGGCATATGAGTTGAACATTTACCTCAGGTAGATACACTCCTTGGAGAGAACAATCATGGGAGAAAGAAGGGCTGCTTATGCACAGGGCTACAGCTGAGGGGGCAGGAGTGCATGGCAGAATGGACACTGGGAAGGGGTAACTATGGGGAGGAAGTAGGAGGGGAGATGTTGCATTGTGGTAAACTGTGGTCAATGTCATGAGACAAAATGTATGTGAACTGCTGTATGGAAAGTGAATCTGCTCTGTAAATCTTCACCCAAATCACAATAAATAAATAAAAAGACTCTGGATCTTATGGTTCTTCTCCTGTGCCGGTTTGAGAAGAAAAGCACCTCCTCAGTGCTGAAAGGTGAAGGTGGAAGTCTTGGTTCCCTACTTGACCTCCATTGACATCCAGAGGGAAGAACTCATTGCTACTGCTTGATCAGATTGGAGTGGCTGGACCAAGATGTGGTTTAGTCAGACACAACATGGTGTCTCTCTATAGAACAGACCCAAGAAACCAAGCAAAACATATACAAGTGAAAATCCTGGAACTGTTAGCACCAAAAGGAAGATGAATAATTAGATCAAACACTGATTGGATGGAGAAACTGTATTTCAACAGCAAATGAGGAAAGTTAGAGATTTGTTAGGTTAGATATTCACTCTCCTCTAGGCCTCATTTGACACCACATAATCAGGATAGTGCCTAAGGCACTTGACTGCTCACCAGAAGGCTGGTGGTTCAAACCCACCAGCCACTCCTCGGAAGGAAGGGTGGGCAATCCTACTTCCATAGTGATACTGCCTCGGAAACCCAAGGAGGGGTCACTATGAGTCGGGGCCGACTCGACGGCAAACAACAACAATACTACTAAAAACTTTGCTCCA
>NW_006922306.1:142317-143459 GCF_000298275.1 Orycteropus afer afer | reverse complement strand
TAGTGATACTGCCTCGGAAACCCAAGGAGGGGTCACTATGAGTCGGGGCCGACTCGACGGCAAACAACAACAATACTACTAAAAACTTTGCTCCAAAGAACACCCCAGAACCAGAATTCTACCAAATATTTAAGATAGTAATAATACAAGTTCTACACAAAATGTTCTATACAATTGCACAAGAGGAAATACTTTCCTATTATTTTCTAAGATGAGAATTACCCTAATATTATCTTTTTCTTTCTCTCTCTCCATATACATATACATATGAAAACCATACCAATATCCTTCATGAACATAGATGCAAAGATGTTAACCAATATTTTAGCACATCACATCAAAAATACAAAAGATATACATATACAAAATATAATACTTCATAACTGAGAATGCAAAGTTGATTTAACATCTCAAAATCCTGAAACCCAGAGTGTCAAAAGAAAGGATAAAGAAATAGATCAAATACCAATTAGAGGAAGAGACTGAATGAAAATCATAAACAAAGAGGTATATGGAGTGGAGAACTGCCAATGGACCTAGCACAGCACAGTACAGAACTGCACTGGCACTCATATCACTGAATGGTGACCACAGAGGTGTGATTCCCCCTCACCCCACACAATCTCTGGGTGATCAGAGGCAAGCCTCTACCCACCTGGCAACTGGTAAAACCCCACCCCTCTGCCAGTGCTGTGCCACATTTTTCTTTTTCCTTTCTCCTTTGTTCTTCCCTCTCCCCTGTTTTTTCCTTTTAATTTCTTCCTCTTCCCTCCACCTCTTTTTTCTTTTTTCTTTTTTTTTTTGATCCCTTGAAGTGGATGCCTTACCATCACAACCTCCCCGTAAGCACTGACTGCCCCCACACTTTTGTGGTCAGTAGTGGGCTCTCCTACTGAATGACCAATGCCTTGCTTTCCCAGATATGCTGGTGGTTAGTGTTTTCACCAGTAGTGTGCTGCTCTTCCCCCCTTTCTGCATAGTTCTTCTTTCTTCCCTCCCATTTTTTTTTCTTTTTTATTATTTATCTTCCCTTCTTTCATTTTTAATCTGGTGGAGTGGACCACCTTTTTAGTCAGCAGTGCCCACCTTCACAATTCTGAGGTTGGCAGTGTGTGCTCTCTTGGAGTGAGTGATATGTCATC
>NW_006922306.1:138951-141965 GCF_000298275.1 Orycteropus afer afer | reverse complement strand
CTCTTTCACTCCATTTTCTTTACCCTGAAGAATGAGTACCCCAGGCTCCACTACCTCTGTGTTCAGCAGTGCCTGGTCCAGCTCCTCCACTGTCAATGGTGCATGTTCCCTCAGAGTGGACAACATGTTGACAGTGCAAGCTGTGTTTTATGACTAGTGCTTGTGCCAGTACAGTGATGCTTTTTCCCCCTTTCTTCATAGTTCATCCTTCTTGCCTTCTTTTTCTTCTTTTTTAAATTATTTTTTTCTTCCTCTCCTCCACATTTTTAAAAAAAAATTCTGTGGAGCAGACACCCTGCCACCATCACCTCCAAGGTCAGCATAGCCCACCACAGTTACTCTGTGGTCAACAGTGCATGTTTCCCTTGAGCAAGAACCACATTCTTGCCGCAGCTGTGGTTGGTGGTTTGCACTTACATCAGTACTGTGCCACTCTTTATTTCTCTATATTTTTTTCTTTGCTTTCTGTTTTTTTTTTTTTTTTTACCTCCCCTCCCTTCTCTATATTTTTTTCTTTGCTTTCTGTTTTTTTTTTTTTTTTTACCTCCCCTCCCTTCTCTATATTTTTTTCTTTGCTTTCTGTTTTTTTTTTTTTTTTTACCTCCCCTCCCTTCTCTATATTTTTTTCTTTTTCATTTTCTCTTTCTTCTTGTTTATTCACTCTTACCTCCCTTTATTTTTCTTCTCCTTCTTTTCATCCTCTCCTCTAATCACCACTTTTTTTTCCTTCCTATATTTTGGGAGGCAGCAGTCCTACCCAGCGATACCTGAAACTTCTGTCAACATACCCAAAAAGCAGGTGTCACCATCCACTCCAGCATAACTGGATTGATAACAGATGGCTGCCAATACATGCTCACCTTACTCTCAGGTTTTCTACATGACTAGTGATTAGAGAATCACATCCACACTCCCATTCACAACAAATTAAACTAGAGACAGGAACTGAGCACCCAAGTGCTTCCCAACTACTGAACAAAGTACCATCTTGACTTGTAGCACAGGTATATTAAAGCAAAACAAAAAACCAGAATGAAACAAACCAAAAATATCAACAAATTAATACATCAACACCATGATATCTCAGAGAGAACAACTTCAAATCACACACACACACACACACACACACACGGACAAGATGTAATGAACAAGTAACCAAAATACAGGACCAAAAATATCTTCTGAAGGGAGAAATGCTATTAGAACTACTTGATGAGAAAAGGAAGGTTGGGCAATCCTACTTCCGTAGTGATAACTGTCTCAGAAACCCAAGGAGGGGTGGCTATGAGTCGGGGCCGACTCGATGGCAAATAACAATAACAACAACATACATAGGTTCCATCAGCAGATTAAGAAAAAGATCAAGGAAAAGAAAAAAAAATGAAATTATAGACAAAATCAAGGAAACAGACAACTCTAGAAGAACTCAGAGAAACAATACAAGAACAATTGATAAAATGAAAGGAAAATTGTAAATCACAGAAAAAAGCAAATACAAATCCAGAAGTTAAATAGAAAACTGCAGAAATAGGTAATGCATTCTAAGGGCAAAGGAGTAGATTTTAACCAAAGAAAGGCAAAATTAATGAAATTGAAGATGAATCTCTTAAAACTAATGTGTTAGAGGAACAATCAGAAAAAGAAACAAAAAATGGAAGTCTTCAAATTTTTTAGAACAACATTAAGAGAAGTAACTTAGATGTGATTGGAATTCAAGAAGAGAAAGATACAAAATAAATGCCCCAAGAAAATTGTCAAAAATTTCTTGGAAGCAAACTTCCCAAGTATCATGAAAGACAAGAAGACATGCATTCAAGAAACTCAATGAACCCCAAATAGGATAAAAGTCACCAAGATATATCATAATCAAGTCTTCCAAAACCAATGACAAAGAAAGAATCCTGAAAACGGCTCAGGAAAAATGAAAAGTCACCTACAAAAGAGAACAAATAATACTAACCTCTGACTGCTTTGGAGAAACCATGCATGCAAGAAGGCAATGGGATGGTACATATAAAATCCTGAAAGAGAAAAATTTCCAACCAAAAAATATAAACCCATCAAAATTGTCCCTCAAATATGATGACAAAACCAGGACATTTCCAAATAAATGGAAATGAAGGTAATTTGTAATAACCACACCAATCTTACAAGGAATGTTAAAGGGAGTACTTCAGACAGAGAAACAAAAACAGCAGAAAAGCAGATATTATGACATATGACAAAATTACCCAGAAATCAATCCAGATATAGAACATTGAAAAATAAAGCAAACCTAGAAGACTGAAAATAGGGAAACAGAGACACCACTTTGTAATGATGCCAACTACAAAGCAAAAAGAGGGAATAAAGCATGTAGTTACAGAACTCTCCAATGGAGGTGATATCAAGATAGAATAGATTGTTTTCAACTTGGGAAGATTGTAATAAAGTACTAGGTAACCTCAAAGAAAATTAATAAAAATTCTCACTAAAAGAAAAAAGGAAGAAAATCATAGTTTCATTAAACACAAAAACAACACCATTGAAAGACATCCATAAACAAAATGAATTCAGCCCAGAAACGTGTATAGAACAAAGAAATCATCAGCAACACACACAGACAGCAGAATGGCAGCAGTAAATTTTTACGTGTCAATAATTACAGTGAATGTAAATGGATTAAATGCATTTGTCAAGAGAAGATAGTAGCAGAACAGAGAAGAATAGATAAGAAAACATGACCCATCAATATGACAACCTTAGACACATAGACAAAAATAAGATAAAAATCAAAAAATGGAAGAATATATATCAAGCAAATGATAACCAAAATATAGCAAGGGTGATGATACTGGTTTCTGATAAAGTAAGCTTTAAGGCAAAAACCCACAAAAGACACAAGGAAGGAAATTATGTAATGCTTAAAGGGTCAATCTAATAAGAGGACATAACGAAAGATTTCACAGATGAAAAATCCCTAAAATACATCAATCAAGCTGTAACAGAATTGAAAAGAGAAATAGACAACTCCA
>NW_006922306.1:136130-138561 GCF_000298275.1 Orycteropus afer afer | reverse complement strand
TTAGAAATCAACAGGAATATCAAGGGGAAAATAATCTTATACATGAAAACTGAATAACATTGTGCTTAAAAACTATTGGGTAGAAAAAATAAAAATGAAATTTAAAAAATTCTGAAATCAACTGATAATGAAAACACAACATACCAAAATCTTTGGGACACAGTAAAAAAGAAAAAATAAATCAATACCTTAACCCAACATCTCCAACAATTAGGAACAAAACAGCAAAAAAAGCCTGCAGCCACCAATAGAAAAGAAATCATTAAGATTCAAGTAGAAATAAATGAAACATGAAACAGAAATATAATAGGAAGAATCAAGTCTAGAAGTCAGTTCTCTGAAATGATTAATGAAATTGACAAAGCACTGGCAATTTTAACAAAGAAAAAGAAGATGTAAATAACACAATTAAGAAATGAAATAGGCAATATCACCACAGAACCAACTGAAATAAAAAGGATAATACAAATACTATGATGAAGTGTAGTCCAACAAATTTGTAAAACTACAAGAAATGGAATTTTTAGAAACATATTACTTACCCAAACTCACAAAATCTGAGGTAGAAAATTTGTACAGACCCATCACAAAAGAAAGAGTTGACCAGGTCATTAAAAATTCCCCCTGAAAAAAGTCTGGCCCAAACAGCTTCACTAGTGATTTTTACCAAACATCCAAAAAGTGCTGCCACCAATTTTACTAAAACTATTCCAGAAGATAGAAAAGGATGGAATATTCCCAAATTCAGTCTATGAAATAAGCATACTCTGGTATCAAAACCAGGCAACCACAACACTAAAAATGAAAATTATAGACTGATAACCTTAATGAAGATAGAAGAAAAATTCTCAACAAAATCCTAGCCAATGGAATCTAACATCATATCAATAAATAAATAATGCATAATAGCCAAGTGGAATTCATACCGGGTACACAAGGATGGTTCAACACTAGATAATGTAAGGTACAACATAAATAAACCAAAGACAAAGGACCACATGATCACATCAATTGAAGCACAAAAGGCACTTGACAAAATCCATCACACATTACTAAAGAAACACACTCAGAAAAACAGGTATAGAAGGGAAATTCATCAATATATTTAAGAGTATATACACGAAACCAATGGCCAACATTATTCTTAATGGATAGAGACTTAAAACTATCCCCTCTCCCCTTTTGAATGGGAATGAGACAGGATGTCCTTTATTACCACTCCTATTCAATATTGTATTGACAATCCTAGCCAGAGCAATAAGGCAAGAAAGGGAAACAAAAGGCTCTCATATTGGAAAAGAAGAAATAAAACTATCTCCAATTGCAGATGATATGACTTGATACATAGAAAATCCCAGAGATTCAACAAGACAAGTACTGCATCTAATAGAAAGATTGAGCAAAGTGGCTGGGTACAAGATCGACGTACAAAATTCAGTAGGATTCCTCTACACTAGCAAAGAGAACTCTGGAAAGGAAATCAGGAAAACAATACCATTTACAATAGCCACCAAAAGATGAAGTATTTAGGAATAAATCTAACCAGAGACACAAAAGACCTATACACAGAAAGTACAAAACACTACTACAAGAAACCAAAGAGACCTGCGTTAAGTGCAAAAATACACCATGATCATGGATAGGAAGACAACATTGTGAAAATGTCAATACTTTCCAAAGAAATACACAGATATAACGCAATTCTGATCCAGATTCCATCACTGTTCTGTAAAGATGTGAAAAAACTAATCAACACACTTATATGGAAAGAAAAGAGACCCTGGATAAACAAAGCACTACTAAATAAGAAGAACAAAATAAGAGGCCTTGATCTCAAAAGCTAGTATTCAGTCACAATAGTCTAAACAACCTGGTATTGGTATAATGACAGACACATAGAACAATGGAACAGAATTGAGAACCTAGAAGTAAATCTATGCACCTATCAACAGCTGATCTTTGGTAATGGGGTGAAAACTATTAAATGGGGGAACAGGTAGTCTCTTTAACAAATGGTGCTGGGAAAACTTCATTTTCTGCAGGAAAAAAAATGAAATAGGATCCATGCTTCTCACTATATACAAAAACCAACTGAATATGGATCAAAGACCTAAATATAAAACCAAAACCAAAACAAATCATGAATAAAAATAAGGGAAAAATTAGGGGCTTTAATACATGGCAAAAATACACTATAAACATAACTAAAAATACACAAATAGAAAAAGAAAAACTAGGTAACTCCTTAAAATTAAACATTTATCCACATAAAAAAAAAACTTGACCAAAAGAATAAAAAGAGAACCTATAGACTGGGAGAAAAATTTTGGAAATGATATATTAAACAAGGAGCTCTGGTAGCATAGTGGCTAAAGCACTTGACTGCTAACCAGAAGGCTGGCGGTTCAAACCCACCAGCCACTCCTCGGAA
>NW_006922306.1:133219-135235 GCF_000298275.1 Orycteropus afer afer | reverse complement strand
ATGTTCATAACAACATTATTCACAATAGCAAAAAGATGGAAACAACCTTAGTGTCTATCAATGGATGAATGGAAAAACAAACTGTGGCACATACACACAATGGAAAACTGTACAATATTCAACAATAACAATGAATTTGTAAAACAGCTCATAACATGAATGATCCTGGAGGACATTATGCTGAGTCATACTCAATCACAAAAAGAAAAATATAGTGTGAGATCACTAGTATAAAAGGTCAAGAAAGGGTTTACTCACAAAAAGAAACATTTTTGAAGGTTACCAGAGATGGGAGAGAAAAAGAGGGTAGAACACTTACTACAGGGTAGACATATATTAGGTGAAGGAAAAAGCAAAATTCAACAAGGGAAAAACTAGTATAAAATGACAATACGAGGAGCACAATACATAGATAGACATAAAGCTGAGCATGAATAGGAAGGTGAATGGGATCACACCCATGAATATGTATCAGTTTTACACAGGATATTTCTACATATATATGTATATGTGCTGCAAATATATCTATGAATATAGTGATCGTACAAGGGGTAATGAGTTGCTGGGCCTGGTATCTCAGGACCATAGTCTATGGTGACAGCAAGGCCAATTGGCATAACATTGTCCTCAAAAGCAACGTTCTACATCCAACTTTGGTGAGTAGTGACTGGGGTCTTAAAAGCTTGCCATCTAAGGTGCAGCTATTAGTCTCTTCCCATCTGGAGCAAATAAAAGTGAAGAAAATCAAAGACACATGGAAACAATTAGTCCAGAGGCCTAATTGACTACTGAATCCCCAACCTACCTAACTCTGAGACCAGAAGAAATAGATGGTGCTCAGCCAGCTACCACTGCTGACCACTCCAAAATGTATCACATGTGTAGGTCCTGGGTAGACTGGGATAAAAATGTGAAACAAAACTCAAATAATATAAATGACCAGGCTTACTGGTCTGATAGAGACTGGGGGAACCTCTAAGTCTATGGCTGTTAGACATCCTTCAAGACTAGAACTAAACTTACCCTCATGGCTCAACTTTCAGTCAAACAGTGGACAGGCCAATAAGGTGAACAATAACACCAGGGAGGCAAGCATTCCTTAGAACAACCAACTACATGAGATCAAAAGGTCAATATTTGCCCCCGGGATAAATCTCAGAAGGCAGGAAGGGATAAGAAAGAAGAACGAATGCAAATGGTAAACACAGGGAGGATGTGGGAAGTGTGCTATTACATTCTTCAGATTGCAATCAAGTGTATGAATTGTTGAATAGAAAATCGATTTTCTCTGTAAGCCCTCTCAAATCACAACAAAAGGTTAAAAAAATATCAATTGTATTTATTATGTTAGGTCTAAAGAAGAAAATGTATATGGTCATCTCAATAGTTACAGAAAAATTATAAGACAAAATATAACACTGTTTCATGGTAATACCTCTTAGCAAATTAGGAATAGGAGGGAACTTCCTCACTCTTGTAAAATGAACCTCCAAAAAAACCTACAGCTGATATCATACCTTATGAAGAAAGACTGAGTAATCCCCCCATAAGATTGGTCAAAAGGCAAAGATGGCTGCTCTCAAAATTCCTATTCAACATTTCCTGTAGATCCTAGCCAGTATAATAAGGCAAGTTAAAGAAAGAAAAAGCATACAGATCTTTTTCAAGTGAAGAAAACACTTTATTGTCCACATATAAAATAAAAAAGTAATACCAAAAAAGGTACTAGAACTAAAAAGTGAGCTTAACAGTGTTGCAGTATGCACAAATCAACTGTATAATTATATAATAGCAACAAATAATATATCAAATTACAGAACATAAAATACTTTGCAATAAATTCACAAAATGTGCTCTGAGAACTAAGCAACATTGCTAAGAGGAGTTAAAGAGACCAAAGTTCATTGGACAGATGCTGGTTTTCATGGTAGGAAGACTCACATTCATAAGAAACTTACACACTATTTATAGATCCAATTCAGTCCCAAACAAAAATCAGCTTTTTTTTTTTTTTTT
>NW_006922306.1:129018-130273 GCF_000298275.1 Orycteropus afer afer | reverse complement strand
GCTATCCCTTCCCCATTTAATGGGCTTTGGGCCTTTGTCAAAGATCAGTTGTCCATAGATGGATGGGTCTATGTCTGAGCTTTCAATTCTGTTCCATTGGTCTATCTGTCTATCATAGTACCAATACCATGCTGTTTTGACTACTGAGACTATAGAGTAGTTCTTAAGATCTGGGAGTGTGAGACCTCCCACTTTGTTTTTCTTCTTGAGAAGTGCTCTTCTTGAGAAATAAGTTTCTTCTTATTCTAGGTCTCTTTCCTTTCCATATGAAATTAGTAATTAAAGAATTTTGTTGAAATCTGGATCGGGATTGCATTAAATGTATAGATTGCTTTAGGTAGTATTGACATTTTCACAATGTTTTGTCTACCTATCCATGAACAATGCAGGTTCTTCCATTTATGTAGTGCCCTTGTTGTCTCTTGTAGCAATGTTTTATAGTTTTCTCTGTATAGGTCTCTTGTGTCTCTGGTGAGGTTTATTCCTAGATCTTTTATCTGTTTTGTAGCTATAGTGAATGGTATTGTTTCCCTTATTTCTTTATCAGAGGAGTCCTTACTGGTGTAGAGAAATCCAACTGATTTTTGTATGTTGAACTTGTATCCTGCCACTTTGCTGAACCTCTCTATTAGTTCCAGTACTCTTTTTATTGAGTCTCTTGGGTTTTCTATGTATAGGATCATATCATCTGCAATAGAGATAATTTAATTAATTCCTCTTTGCCAATATGTATGCCTTTTATTTCCCTTTCTTGCCTTATTGCCCTGGCTAGGACTTCCAATACAATGTTAAATAGAAGTGGTGATAGAGGGCATCCCTGTATGGTTCCCGTTCATAAGGGGAATGCCTTGAGTCTTTCTCCATTAAAAATTATGTTGGCCATTGGCTTTGCATATATACCCTTCATTACGTTGAGGAATTTCCCTTCTGTCCCTATTTTGTTGAGAGTTTTAATCAGGAACAGATGTTGGATTTCATCAAATGTCTTTTCTGCATCAATTGATATAATCGTATGGTCTTTTTCCTTTGTTTTGTTTATGTGGTGGATTACATTGATTGATTTTCTGATGTTGAACCACCCTTGCAATCCTGATATGAATCCTACTTGGTCTGGAGGTATTGATTTTTTGATATGTTGTTGGATTCTGTTGGCCAGGATTTTGTTAAAGATTTTTGCATCTATATTCATGAGGGATATTGGTCTGTAGTTTTCCTTTCTAGTGTTGTCTTTCCCTGGTTTTGGTATTAGTGTTAT
>NW_006922306.1:119450-128858 GCF_000298275.1 Orycteropus afer afer | reverse complement strand
TACAGTTTTTCATAATATTCTGTCAGTATCTTTTTTATTTCAGTTGGTTCTGTTGTGATGACACCATTTTCATTTACAATTCTTGTGATTTGGGTCTTCTCCTTCTTTTCTTTTGTTAGGCCTGCCAATGGTTTATTGATTTTATTAATCTTTTCGAAGAAACAGCTCTTAGTTTTGTTGATTTTCTCTATGGTTTTTTTTTGTTTGTTTGTTTGTTTGTTTGTTTTCTGTTTCATTTATTTCTTCTCTGATCTTTATTATTTCCTTGCTTCTAGATACTGTAGGACTCTTTTGTTGTTCTATTTCTAGTTGTTGGAGTTCATAAGTTAGAGTGTTGATTTTTTTCTTTCCTCTTTTTTGATGTATGCATTTATTGCTATAAACTGTCCTCTGACTACTGCTTTTGCTGTGTCACACAGGTTTTGGTAGGATGTATCTTCATTCTCATTAGTTTCTAGGAATTTTTTTATTTCAGTTCTGTAACCCAATAGTTTTTAAGCAGAGAGTTTTTCAGCTGCCATATGTTTGATGCTTTTTCCTTGCTCTTCCTATTATTAATTTCTAGTTTTATAGCATTGTGGTCAGAAAAGATGCTTTACAGTATTTCAATGCTTTTGGATTTATTGAGGCTTGTTTTATGTCCTAGCATATGGTCTATTCTGGAGAAGGATCCATGCACACTGGAAAAGAATATGAAATGTGTTTTTGTTGGGTGAAGTACTCTATATATGTCTATGAGTTCCAGTTGGTTGATTGTGTTGTTAATTTCTTCTGTATCTTTGCTGAGCTTCTTTCCCGTTGACCTGTTTCTCCTTGAAAGTGGTGTGTTAAAATCTCTCACTACCAATGCAAAGTTGTCTATCATTCCTTTTAATTCAGTTAATACTTGCTTCACGTATTTTGGAGCATTTTCATTTGGTGCATAAATATTTATTATTGTAACCTCTTCTTTGTCGATTGATCCTTTCAGCATCATATAATGTCCATCCATGTCTCTTAAGATGTTTTTCACCTTAATGTCTATTTTATCAGAAATGGTAATTGCTACTCCTGCCCTTTTTTGCTTTCCACTGGCTTGGTATATTCTTTTCCATCCTTTAACTCTTAATTTGTTTTTATCTTTGTGTCTAAGGTGTGTCTCTTGCAGGCAGCATATCAATGGGTCTTCTTTTCTTATCCAGTCTGCCACACTGTTTCTCTTGATAGGTGCATTTAGTCCATTCACACTGAGTGTAATTAGTGATAGGTATGAGTTGATTGGTGTCATTCTTTTGTGTTTTTTTGTCTTGTCCTTGGTGATTCCTTGGTCCGTGTATATTTCTGTGCTGAGTTCAGTTTGTTGGCTGTTGCTTTCTCCCTTTTCTTCTTTATAGTTCATTTTGTGTTTATTAAGCCCCTATATTTTTCTTCCTTCTGGATTTGCATAGAAGAATTGTTACTCTTCTCTGTGGTTACCTTGAAGTATATTCTTGTCTCTACATTTTTAGAACAGTGTGCTGCAAAGACATTGTCATGTTTTCCTCTCCATTTGAGGGTCTGTACCTAGAAGTATTATTCCCTCTGATAGGTTAGTTGCTGTTGTTGTGTGCTGCTTGAGTTCCTTGGTTTTTAAGGTAGAATGTTTTATGGTCTTATTATGAGTATCTATTTGTGATTTGGTTTTAGAGTTGATGTCACATATCCTGGTTTTGCTGATCCCTGTTGTGGATTCTTTATTGGTAGGACTTCCTTAAGCTTTTCTTATAGGGTTGATCAGGTTATCACAAAGTCTCTTAATTTCTGTTTATCTGAGAATGCCTTGATTTTGCCCTCATATTTTATGGATAATTTGGCTGGATATAGGATTCTTTGATGGAAGTTTTTTTCCTTCAGCATTTTACATATGCCGGCCTATTGCCTTCTTGCCTGCATGGTTTCTGCTGAGTAATTGGAACTCAGCCTAACTGTTTAATTATTATAAGTAATATTTCTTTTTTCCCAGCAGCTCTCAAAATTTTTACTTTGTCTTTGGTTTTGGAAAGTTTGATTATAATATGCCTCAGTGTCTTTCTTTTGGGGTCTATCTTGTGTGGGGTTCTATGAGTTTCTTGGACAAATATCTTTTCTTCCTTCATGATATGGGGGAATTTTTCTGCTAGCAGGTCTTCCACAATTTTCTCAGTGGTCTTTTTTGCCTCTTCTTGTTCTGGAATTCCAATGAGTCTTATATTGTTTCGTCTCATGTCATCACATATAATTCTTAGGCGCTCCTCATTTCTCTTAAATCTTTGCTCTGATTTTTCTTCATACAAGCTAGTGTCCAGGGATTTGTCTTCTAGTTCGGATATGCGTTCTTCAGCCAGTTTTAATCTGCTCTTTTGAGCTTCTACTGTGTTGTGTATTTCTGTTATTTTGGTGCTTATGGTTTGCATTTCAATAGGCATTTTCTGCATTTCCAACTGCTGTTTTTGTATGAGTTCTGATTGTGCATTAATCTTAATATTCTGTTCCTCAATGATTTTCCTGAGTTCCTCCAGGGAACTGTCTGTGTTCTCCTTGTTTCTGTTTGGGGTTTCCTTAGGCTTTTGTATAGCTCTATAAACATATCTTCTAAATTCCTTCTCAGATAATTCTATTGCCTCCTCTTCCTCTATGTATAATGAGACCTTTGTTTGTGGTTTTGCTTCTAATGCCTTGTCCTGTTTTTTTGTTTGATTTGAGGTTGCCTGTTGTTTCCTAGACATTTTGAGGTTGTCTTTAGCTGCTGGTTACATGTTGATTTGTTTTGTCTTGGTTTTATGGTTTAATATTTTGAAAAGGTGAGGCTTGTATATTTTATTTTATTATTGATTCAGGTATGTTGGGTCGCTCTGCTGTTTTCTTTGTGATGGTGGAATCACTGTGTGGAATGTGGATATGTGTTTCTGTTTGTCATAAAGAGGGTTTAGAGTTCGAAGCGGAGATTTTATGGTAGTTGGCTGAATATGGTTTTCTCTATTGAATGAGTAAAGTTATTGGTGGAGAAGGTGGGAGCAGAAGAAGGAAAGCTTGATGTTGCTAGGGTCAATTTCTAGGGCTTTGCACAGGCTGTTACTGATGACGTAGGTATTTACAAGTCCGCGGCTCAATTTCAGGAAAGATTCCTGTTGTTAGGGAATTGCCACTCTCCGCTAAGCTCAGGCACACTCAAAGACCCCGCTTCTGAGACCCCTTGGCACCAGAAAGCCATTCCAAGGCAAATTCCCAGGACTGCTCTCAGCCGCGTCTTCCTCTCTCCCCCCACCCTATCTGCCCGCTGAGCCTGCCCAATCTGCCCAGACCACGAATGGCTTGGGAGTTTGTCTGTGATACCGCCCACCTGCAGCACCAAAGATGCACAGGATTTCAGCTGTGCTGGAGTTGGGAGAGTGCCTGCTAGTGATCTGTGGTCCCAATATCAGTGACAAATATAAGTACAGACCTCTCAATATCTCCCAGGCTGACCCAAGCCCACTCAGTGGCCCACTGAGGAGGGAGCGATCTCACCCTCCTGGAGCACCGGTCAGCTCTCCACTTGGGTGTCAGTGGTGTTACACTCGCCCGTTTGCACTTAGCTGACCCAATTTACCAATAAAATCAAGTGTGGAAGGTAGATCATTGGGGTTGTTTGCTGGGATGTTGGTGTGGTCACTGGTATGCTGATATAGGGTGTCTTTTTCCTTGGCTCACGGAGATCTCAGGTGGCTCTCCTCACCCACCAGTCAGTGACTGCCCCAGGGAAGTTTCCAATGGTCTCTCTTGGCTGCCCATCCATCCTCCACCAGGTAGATCTTTCTTAAATAATATCCCTGTGCCTTTCCTCTAATTCTGCTCTTCTGTGTTTGGTGCACTCTGATTCATTGAGCTGTTCAGAGCACCAAAATCCCTAATTCAAACTGCTGTACCTAGTTTTTCAAGCACTAAGATTTTAGAGGGAAATAGCATGGTGATTACTTACAAGACTCCATTTTGAATCCCTAGAAGAACCAATTTTAAAATGGACAAAATATTAGGGCGCTTCACCAGAAAAGAAATACAGATGGCTAATAAGCACATGAAAGGATGTGCAACATCATTAGTCATAAAGGAAATGCAAATGAAAAGTACAATGTGATATAATTTACACCCATTAGAATGGCTATGGACTCTCTGGGTGGTGCAAATGTTGAATGCACATGGCTGCTAAGTGAAAGTTTCGAGGTTTGAGTCCACCCAGAGCACAGTTAAAGGAAGGCCTGGTAATCTACTTCTGAAAATAAGTCATCGAAAACTTTATGGAACACACTTCTCTGACATATATGGGGTTGTTGTGAATTGGAATGGAATCAAAAGAAAGTGGTAGAATGACTATAATGAAAACAGGCAGACAGCAAGTGCTGCCAACAGTATTGAGAATTTAGAACCTTTCTGCACTGATTTTTGCAGTGTAAAATGATGTAGCTGCTTTAGAATATAGTCTGGCAGTTCCTAAAAATTAAAAAAAAAAAAAAAAAAAAGAAAGATAATTAAACATGACTCAGCAATTCTAGTTCTAGATACCTAACCAAGAGAAATGATAACATAAGTTCAGACCAATACTTTTACATGAATATTCACAGCAACATTATTCAGAAGAGTCCCAAAGTGCAAACAATACAAATGTATATCAACAGATGAATGGTATATCCATACAAAGAAATATTGAGGAATTAAAAGGAATGAAGTACTGATACATGCTACAGCATGAAGAAACTCCCAAAACATTATTCTAATAAAAGAATCCAACCCCCAAAAACTGCCTAATGAATGAGACCATTTATATGAAATGTCTACAATAGGTAAATCTATAGAGACAGAAAATTAATTAGTTTTTTCCTAGAGTTGTAAGTAACAAAAATGGGAAGTGACTGATAATTAGTAAAATATTTATTTTGGGGATAATGAAAATATCCCACAATTAGATTGTGGTTATGGTTGCATAACTTTGTAAATACATTAACAATCACTGAATTGGATACTTTAATAGGTGGACTTGATGGTATGTAAATTATATCTCAGTAAAGCTCTTTTTAAAAATGTGTTTCAACATAAATTGGTTCATATTGTTTTCTTTCTTCAATCTACTACTGCACTACACACCTCTCTGCTCCCAAGATTAAGTTTTTTATTAGTTTATATTATGAAGATAAATAAGTTTGTGTGTGCTAGCTTGTGAAGCCACTAATTACATTTCGTTTGGAATATGCATTTCATTTTCCAAAACAACCTTACAAAATGACTATTGGACAAAAAATCACTCAATAAAATCAATTTACTACTTACTCTCCAAATCTATAATACAATGTGTTTCAGAAAACTTCAGTTGTATTGTCCTCAATCCTAGAATTAAAATATACCAAATATATTAAGAAGATAATAAATGATGAAACATGTAATAATACATAGGGAATTTATTGTATGTGGCTCATAAAAAGTTCTTAATAAAACAAATTAGAATATTTCTGTTAATGTTATTAAAAGAAAATTAGGCTATTAATATCAATTATGTCACTAAGTTGAATTTTAAGCAAACATGAGTGTAGAATAGTGCTTATATCATAATCTTTTCCCCACCTATCCCAGATTAATAATATTGATTAATTAAAAAAAATTCTTTGCATTTATTCCAACTTTAGCAACTCACAATTAAACCTTAAGAAAATAACTTCTGTAATATAATACACAAAAAACTCTCAAGATGTACAGGTATGTTCCAGATATTATTCAAATACTACTCAGTAATAGTGAGTACTGGAGCCAGGATTGCATGGCTGTTGTCAAAGGGGATGAGATTTGAAGTAAGCAATCACAGATGGCTAGTAATCTGTTCTGGTTACCTAGTGCCACTCTGACAAGAATATATACCACAAATGGGATGGCCTTAACAAACAAGAGTTTATTCTCTTACAATTTGGAGGCTTTAAGTTCGTGTTCAAAGTGCCAAGCTCTAGGGGCTGTGTGAAAGCCCCTCAACCTTGGGCTTCAGCTCTGCCTCTTGCTCCCAGCCCACTGAATGTAGGGGCATCTCTTCACTCAGGCAGCCACTGGCCTCTGAGGCTAACAAGTCCAAGGTCGACAAATAAAATGGCAAGTCCCGATGTTACCAAACCAGATGGCAGGCCATTAGTTCAAGTCCATTGAAAGTCCCAGGATCAGCAGAGCATGGCAGGCTGCTGAACAGTGACATGACTACATGCAGGGTCCAAGCATGTCATAACCTAGAGACCATTCCCAAAGCTGTTTCTTATGTACAGGAAGCAGACCACATACCCAAAGGCAGCTACTCAGCTGCTCCCAGTAGATTCCACCATGGAGTTGATTACCAGTCTCATCATGGGGAATAATAGTACATCGAGCTGCTTAACCACTCAACCAGGCCCAGTCAAGTTGGTTGTACGCAAATGTAACCACCACATAATCCAAAACAGATGGGCAGACACTAGAGAGACATTCCCAGTGCCCTTGAAAGGGGTGTCATGCCAGAGTAACCTGGACAATACAGGTCCCCAACATCTGATCGTGGAGTGACCAAAATAATTTCTACAGGCCATAGAGTTTGGTGCTGTAGTAACATTACTAGCACCCCAATCAAGGAACATAGAAGTGAGGCGGTGACAACCAACAACCATGGACCTGGACATCAATAACAAAAGAACAACAGCCAGTGCACTTAGACAGCAAATTTGAAGTTGAAGCATGGATTCACAACCTTCAGGAAATTGAAATAATAATAGAAGTAATAAATGGAAGAAGAGAAAACCCTAAGGATGGGGAAGAATCTAATTTATAGAAACCACAAATAAACCCACTGCCATAGAGTCATATCTGACGCATAGCGACCCCTCCTTGGGTTTCTGAGGCAGTATCACTATGGAAGTAGATTGCCCAGCCACAGTAAAATAGTTTAATGTTTAAAATACCACAAACAATCACAAAGCATATGAAGAGGTAGAAAAAGATGTCCCAATCTCAAAACTCAAAAGAAGAGGAGAAGCCATTCCTAAGGAAGAACAATCAATGGAATTAGCAGATGAAGATTTTAAAGCAATATTAGTAAGCATACTCAAAGAGTTAAAAGAAAAAGAGCTAAAAGAACAGAGGAAAATGGTACAAGAACCAAACAACAATTTCAATAAAGCAGTATACATTGAAAATATATATATATTGGAGCTGAAAATTACGATAACAAAAAAGGATAATTTTCTGGAAGATCTCAACAACAGATATGAACTGGCCAAAGAAAGAATCAGTGAATTCAAAGAAAGAGTAATTGAGAATATGCAAACCAAAGAGCAAATACAAAAAAAGAAGAAGAAGAAGAATGAACAAATGTAAGGGATCTGTGAAGCATCACCAATTAGAATAATATATGCATTATGGAGTTCTAGAAGGAGAAGAGACAGAAATGAACAGAAAGAATTTTTGAAGAAATAATGGCTGAAATTTTCCAAAACCTGCTGATAGATATCAATTTACACATCTAAGAAGCTCACTGGCAGCTCTTCTGAGTATGAAAATTCTGAAAACAGCCTCATCAAGTCACATTACAATCAAACTTCTGAAAACGAAGGAAAAGGAGAATACTAAGAGCAGCAATTGAGAGAGCAATATCATACACAAGGCATTTTCAATAAGATTAATTACCAATTATCATACAGAAACCATGCAGGAGTGAAGGCTCTGGGATGACATATTTAAAGGCCTGAAAGGAAAGAAATGTCAGCCCAGAATACTACATCTAGAAAAGCTATCATTCAAAAATGAGGGTGAGGAGACGGAGACAAGATGGCATCCTGCTAACACACTCCACCTGATCCCTCTACAGCAGAAATCTAGAAAAACTCAGTGAAAGAGATACAAATAATGATCGTGGAATTCTGAGCATTCAATAAGAAGATTAAGTATTAGATTGAGTACAGATAGGAAAGGGAAACAAAGCGAGGTCAGTGACTGGGGAGAGAATAAAAGCCAGATGGGCCAAAGAAAACTCATTACAAACACAAAGGAGGAGGAGAAGGGGAAAAAAAAAAAAAAAACTTCACAGAATTTACATGGCGTTAAAGACATGGGTAGATAGATCAGGATGATTTCAAGGTGAGCTAAGGCTGTGTGGGAGAGGATCATACAGGGATGCAGGTCAGACTTCACATAGCCTAAGTGGCTGCAGAGTGAGGAGGGAGTAAGGGAAAGGGAATAGAAGAACTCTCCCCAATAAACAAAACCCCAAACCACACCCACTGATGTTGGCACAATTCCAACCCTTAGCAACACTTGCTGGCATGAAGCAGAGCTGTTTCCTGGGGTTTTGGGCCTTGTGGATCTTTGCAGAGGAGTGCTACCTTTTCTTTCTCCTACAGGGAATCTGGTGTGTTTGAGCTTTAGGGCTTTGATTGACAGCCTAACACCACCTTCAACAACAGACACAGGGACTGCAGCTATCCCTTCCCATGCCTGCATCACTGGCTGATCATTCTCACACTAAGTACAAAAGACATGCACCTAAAGTCTTCTCTCTTGGCGGTGTCTACTTATGCCAGTCTCTTTTCACCTAGCAGATGTACAATCTGGGAGATCAGCAGAACCTGCCAAAACTGCCTGCTGCCAGGGCTACTGGCTGATCATAACTAGGAAAGTCTTTCTTCCTCGATTATCTTATGTTCCCCTTATTTTTCCCTTTCCTTTTCCCCAATTTTTCTTCCTTTTTTTTTTTTGTCTGCTCATTGCCTCCTCTTCCTCCTCCTATTCTTTCATTTTTACCAATTTTTAATCCCAACCTCTCCTTTTTTCTTTCTTATTTTTTCCTTTTTTTCTATAATTTTCTATCTCATATTTTTATTCTGTCTTTTCCTCTTTTCCATCTCTTATTTCTCTCCTTTTTTTCTTTTTCTTTTCTTCCTGTCTCACACAACTGGAAGAAGATATTACCTCTCCACTAGCCAGCTGTATCTACTACATTGACCTCACCCAACATATGAGTACCACCAAAAGCTACTACACCATGGGATAAATGACAGATGGTGTACAACATCTGCTCATCACAACTTCACTTCCTCTTCATGAAAAACAGAGACTTGCACCCACATTTCCACCAGTTATTTCACCAACTAAGAGAAAGCTGGGGAGTGACCAAATGCTGCCAAGCTAACAACCAAGCAAGTGCAACTGCCCCACACATCCGGATATATTGAAATAAAGCAAAACATAAAACCAGGATGAAACAAGTAAACACATATGCAACAAATAAAGAGAACAGCTTCAAAATGTCTCAGATACAACAGACTTCAACTCAAACAAAGAAACAGGACAAAATAGCAGAAACAAATGTCCAAAATAAAGAACTAGAAAATCTCTCCAAAGAAGAACAGGTGAAAGAACTAACTGATAAGTAATAAG
>NW_006922306.1:117927-118859 GCF_000298275.1 Orycteropus afer afer | reverse complement strand
TTGAACCGCCAGCCGTCTGGTTAGCAGGCAAGTGTCTTAGCCACTATGCTACCAGAGCTCCCAGAAATACAGAATATGAACACTAAATTTATAGAGAAATAAAATAAGCCTAATTGGAATTCAAGAACAAGAGGAGAAAAAAGAAAGGAGAAAGTTGTCAAAACTTGCTAATAGAAAACTTCCCCAATATGATGAAAGATGAAAAAAGATACCCATCCAAGAAGTTCAATGAACCCCATACAGGATAGACTCCAAAAGAAAGTCACCAAGACATATCCTAATCAAACATTCCAAAATCAAACACAAAGAATCATGAGAGATGCTGACAAAGGCAGTCAATAAGACAAAGCTCTGATTTCTCAGCAGAAACCATGCAGGCAAGAAGGCAATGGGATGACATATACAAAATTTTGAAGGAAAGAACTGCCAACTAAGAAGTATAAATCCAGCCAAACTATCCCATAAATATGAGGGTGAAATTAAGATGTTCCAAGGAAAATAGAAAGTAAAGGAATTTGTAAAAACCAGACTACCATACAAGAAATGCTAGAAGGAGTCCTACTCACATAAAAACAATAAAGGAAGACAATAAAGATCAAGACATGACAACACCACCCAGAAACCAACCAGAAAATCAACTCTCAAAACTAAAATAAGCTTAAAAAAAAGGTAAATAGAGAAATAGAGGAGTCAATCTGTAAACAACACCAACAACAAAGCAAATAAAAAACCGAAACCAAACCCATGGCCATCGAGTCGGATCCAACTCATAGCAACTCCTCGTTGGGTTTCTGAAGCAGTATCACTATAGAAGTAGATTGCCCAACCTTCCTTCTGAGGAGTAGCTAGTGGGCTTGAACCTCCAGCCTTCTGGTTAGCAGTCAAATACCTTAGGCACTATACCACAAAGCAAATAGAAGGAATTACTGGTA
>NW_006922306.1:116313-117112 GCF_000298275.1 Orycteropus afer afer | reverse complement strand
AATGGACTGGAATCAATGTTCTGCATGTAGTTCGGTAATATCGAGACTGTGCATGGTAATACTTGTTGACCCTAGGTTTGTCAGCCTCAGCAGCCAGCAGCTGCCTGAGTGAAGAAAAGCCTCCAGCTTCAGTGGGATGGGAGCAAGAGGCAGAGCAGAAGCCCACAGTCAAGGTGCTTTCAACCAGTCCCTGGCACTTTGAACTCACACTTCTAACATCCCAAACTGTAAGAGAATAAACTCCTGTTTGTGAAAGCCATTCCACCTGTAGTAGTCCTGTAAGAGCGGCAGTAGCAAACCAAAAGAATACCTATCATTAATTCAACTGAATGTGAATGGACTAAATGCACCAGTCAATAAAAAGATAGTTGCATATTGGATACAAAAAAGAAGAACCATCATTCTGCTGCCTACAAGAGACCCACTTTAGACACAAACATAAAAATAAATTAAAAATCAAGGGGTGGAAAAAAATATATATATAGCTACACACATACACAGCCATCAAGTCAGATTCGACTCATAGAGACCCCTCCTTGGGTTTCCGAGGCAGTATCAGTATGGAAGTAAATTGCCCAACATTACTTCTGAGGAGTGGCTGGTGGGTTTGAACTGCAAGCCTTCTGGTTAGCAGTCTAATGCCTTAGGCACTACTCCACCAGAGCTATCAAAAAAGATTAGGAATGGCAATAGTAATTTCTTCAAGGGGAAAACCAATGTAAAGGACAAAGAAGAGCATCATATGATGTTAAAAGAGTAAATTGACCAAAAGGACACTACCATAATACACATCTATGCA
>NW_006922306.1:111459-114213 GCF_000298275.1 Orycteropus afer afer | reverse complement strand
GACTGGAAGAGATCCATATTTGTGCCCATTCCAAAGAGAGGTGATCCCACATAATGTGGAAATTATAGAACAATATCATTAATATCATTAATATCACACACAAGTAAGATCTTACTGAAGATAATTCAGAAACATTTGCAGCAGTATATTGACAGAGAACTTCCAGAGGTTCAAGCCGGAAGCAGCACTTAGAGGTCAATTTATAGCAATAAATGCACACATCAAAAAGGAAGAAAGAATCAAAATTAACACCTCATCACATCTCCAACTATTAGAAAAAGAGCAAAAATAAATAAATAAATAAATAAATAAACCTACAGACTCCAAATAAAAGAAATAATAAAGATCAGAGCAGAAATAAATGAAGGAGAAAACAAACAAAACAAATAAAAATAACAGAAAAAAAATCAATAAAACTGGAAGCTGGTTCTTCAAAAAGATTAACAAACTTGAAACCCACTGGAAAATTTAACGAAAGAAAAGACAGAGAAGATGCAAATTACACAAATAATAAATGAAATGAGTGATATCATAACAGAACCAACTGAAATAGAAAAGATAATAAGAGATACTACGAAGAACTGTACTCCAACAAATTCAAAAATTTGGAAGAAATGGACAGAATTCTAGAAACACAAGACCTACTTAAACTAATAAAGACTAATATAGAAAACTTGAAGAGACCAATAAAAAAAAGACAAGAAATGGAGCAGGTCATAAAAAAATCTCCCAACAAACAAACAAACAAAACCACCTTGCAGAGAAGTTTTTACTGGACATTTCTTTAAAGAATTCAGAGAAGAGCTGGCACCTGTACTACTAAAGGTAGTCCAGAACATAGAAAATAATGGTATATTCCCAAATTCATTCTATGAAGCAAGAATAACCATGATACCTAAATCAAGTAAAGACACAATTAAAAAGGAAAACTACAGACAAATATCCCTCATGAATATCGATGCAAATATTGTCAACAACATCCTAGCCAACAGAATCCAACACCACATAAAAAAAAAAATAATACACCATGATAAGTGTGATTTATACCAGGTATGCAAGTATTGTTCAACATTGGGAAAAGAATGTTATATACTACATAAATAAAACAGAGGGGGAAAAACACATGATCATAGCAATTGATGCAGAAAAGGCATTTGATAAAATCCAACATACATTCCTATAAAATCTCTCAGGAAAACAGGAATAGAAGGGAAATTTCTCAACATAATAAAGGGCATATATGCAAAATCAATAACCAACATTATTCTGGATGGACAGAGACTCAAAGCATTCCCCCTGTGAATGGGAACCAGAGAAGGATGCTTTTTATTAACACTTCTATTCAACATTGTATTGGAAGTCCTAGCCAGTGTAGTAATGCAAGAAAGATAAGTAAAAGGCATCCAAATTGGCAAAGAAGAAGTGAAGCTATCTCTAGTCACAGATAATATAATCCTATACATAGAAAACCAAGACACTCAGCAAGAAAACTCCTGAAACTAATAGAAGGATTCAGCAAAGTGACAGGATACAAGATCAAGATACAAAATCAATTGGATTCCTCTACATCAAAAAAGAAATCTTTGTAAAGGAAATAAGGAAAATGAGACGATTTTCAATAGCTACCAAAAAGATAAACCACTTAAGAATAAATCTTACCAAGGACACAAAACATCCATAACAAAGAAAACTACAAAACTTCTCTAGAAGAAACTACGAGAGATCTACATAAATGGAAGAACGTGCCATGCTCATGGATAGGAAGACGGAATATTGTGAAAATGCCAATACTAACCAAAGCACTCTATGCAATCCCAATAAATATTCCCTCACCATTCTTTAAGAACATGGAAAATCCAATAACTACCTTTATATGGAAAGGAAAGAGACCTCTGTTAAGGAAAGCATTACTGAAAGAAAAACAAAGTACTCTTTGATCTCAAAACCTACTATACAGCCATGGTAGTCAAAATAGATAAGTATTGGTACAAAGATAAACAAATAGACCAGTGGGACACAATTGAGAATACAGAAATAGGTTCTTCCATCTATGGATAGCTGATCTTTGACAAAGGACTGAAACCCATTAAAAGTGGGAGAGGTAGAGAGAGTTCCAGTAAGATGGCGGAATAGACAGAAAGACTGCACAGACCTTCCTCAACAAAGAAAAGGGGAACCAATTAACACAGATACTGAAGATAATCCTGGACACCTGAGCCTTGAAGAGAAGGATATAGAAGTGGACTAAACTCAATTTAGCAGAAGGATTTGCATGAAAATACCAAAAAAAGGAGACATATAGAGCTACAGTCTGACAGCAATCCTGAGGGCACAGACATCTTTGATATTGCTGAGTGGTGGTAGGAACTAAGAACTAACCTAAAAATCAGCCCTGATAGCCAGGGACTGCATGTAGGACTGCTCTGGTGACTGGGGAATAAAAGGGGAGGCAGCGAAGAGGACTGTGGGCTGAGCTGTGGACTTTTGTCTGTCCAGAGGGTGCAGCCATTTTGAAGGTTTACAAGTGGTTTGAACATTTTGGATATTTAAAGCGACAGTTTTCTCCCAGATTCAAGGCACTTAAGAACAGGCTCCACTTCCCAGTAACTCCAAGGAAAATCTGCACCCGGATGACTGCAAAGGTGTGACATTCTCCTTGTTACTCTTTTATTTATTTATTTTTATTGTGATTTGGGTGAAGATTTACAGAGCAAATTCACTTTCCATACAGCAGTTTACATATACTTTGTCTCA
>NW_006922306.1:109893-110536 GCF_000298275.1 Orycteropus afer afer | reverse complement strand
TCCTCAATGCTGCCATATTGTCACTCACATTTGGTACATTGCCCTTCTCTTCACCCAAATCAATACTTATCTCTATCTATCTAACAGTCTTCCCTCTCCTCCCTCCCACCCCTGGTAATCAACAAAGAAAATTTCCACCTATAGATAAACCTTTCCTTAACTTTTACAATAATGGACTAATACAATATTTGTCCTTTTGTGATTGACTTATTTCACTCAGCATAATGTCCTCCAAGTTCATCCATGTTATGCAGTGTTTTTCAGATTCTACATTATTCTTAATGTTGCATAGTATTCCATTGTGTGTATGTACCATAGTTTGGTTATCCATTCCTCAGTTGATGGACACCTAGGTTTTTTCCATCTTTTGGCTAGTGTATAGTCTATGTATGCCATATATTACGGCCCTTAAATTTTCCCCTAGATTTTCCTGGAGGAACTGTAAAGTTGTAGGTTTCATATTTAAGTCTTTGATCCATCTGGAGTTCATTTTTGTGTATGGTATGAGGTACAGATGTTGTTACAACAGTCCATTCAATCTTGCAACTCTCTTAACTTCCTCACCATTTAGAAGTTCTGTGACTATACAGTCTTTTCCCTCTTTTTCTTTGTAGTTGTCCTCACTTGCCAATTGATGTCTCTG
>NW_006922306.1:105116-106231 GCF_000298275.1 Orycteropus afer afer | reverse complement strand
TCGCCAAACTGTCTGTGCCATCAGGATCGCTCAGGATTGCTGCCAGACCACAGCTCCATATGTCTCCCTTTTTGGTATTTTCATGCAAATTCTTCTGCTAGTTAGGGTTTAGTCCATTTCTATATCGTTCCCTTCAAGGCTCAGGGGTCCAGGATTACCTTATGTCTCTGTGTTAATTGGTTTCCCTTTTCTTTGTTAAAGAGGGTCTTTGCAGTCTTTCTGCCTAGTCTGCCATCTTGCTGGAACTCTCCTTGTTATTCTTATACCCCACACTCTCTTTGTGAACAGAGGTGCGGCCATCCACCACTCCCACCCACCTTCTGGGACTGCAGGAACTCCATCCCAGTCTGCAGGCTCTGATGGAGCCTGGGTGCCCTGCCCTGCCCTTCCCCGATTTTTTGTTTTTTCTTTCTTTTTTTTTTCTGTTTTTCAGTTTGCTTGTTTTGTCTGTTTTAAAACTATTATTAGCATTATTACTTTTGTCCATTTTACTATTATTATTCTTTATTCTTACCCTCCCAAGTCCTAGTTTTCAGCTTTTTTTCTTTTCACTGTTACTGGTTGCAATTTTTTTTTTCTTTCTCATGGTAAACCCTGTTTCTTATGCTTCCTTTTGCACTTATACCACCTTTTCTTCATTAGTCTCCTTCGCTACCTTTTTTCTCTTATTGCCCTATCCCCAGATATTACAGATTTTTTTTCTTCTTCTTCTTTTTCTCTTTTTTTGTTTACTGTTCCTGTGTAATTACACAGTGTTTTTTTTTATGTGCTTTTACTTTTTTGATGGTTATTCAGTTGTTCTCTGTGTCTAACGGAGTGGAAGACAGCAGAAGTCTCCATACGACAGAACTACATCCACACTTACAGCAACTTAACATACTGAGTGAGAGCCACCACCTCATTCTGCACCAATGGGCCGATGTTAAAACCATCAAGAAATGCCTGACTCACCGTTGGCTGCTTTTCACAAACAGTTAACAGAGATCTAAATAAAACAGTGCCATGATGTCTCAGAGACAACAGACAATCATAGTCCACAAAAAGAAGCAAGATAAAATGGTAGAAACAAGGGAACAGGACACAAACCAAGAACACATCCCTGAGGAAGAAGCAGC
>NW_006922306.1:102576-103096 GCF_000298275.1 Orycteropus afer afer | reverse complement strand
ATAACCCAGAAAACACAGCTATGGACATATCCAAAGTAAAATGAACTTACAAGATTGTAAACAGGAACCAGAGATATCAACTGGCAAGTGAGGACAACTACAAACCAAAAAGAGGGAAAAACACTGTGTAGTTACAGAACTTCTAAATGGTGATGAAGTCAAGAGAGTTGCAAGATAGAATGGATGATTCTAATCTCGGGGAGAAAATTATAAATCATAGGGCAACCTCAAAGAAAAATGATAAACCTTCACATCACAATAAAAAAGAGGACAAGCACAAATATTCAGCAAATACTAAAATAACAGCAACAAAGGAAATGACAACACGACTCATAAAGATAATGAGTTCAGCACAAAAATAATATGGAACAAAGAAACCAGGGACACCATGAAAAAAAAACAAGAACAAAATGACAGCAATCAATGCATACTTGTCAATAATTATACTGAATGTTAATGGAAAAATGTACCACTCAAGAGATGGAGAGTTGCAGATTGGATCAGAAAAAAAAAAAAAAAA
>NW_006922306.1:100891-101715 GCF_000298275.1 Orycteropus afer afer | reverse complement strand
ACTGAAATAAAAAGGATAATATCAGGATACTATGAAGAACTGTACTCCAACAAATTTGAAAATCTGGAAAAAACAGACAGATTTCTAGAGACACACAACTTACCTAAACTAACACAGACTGATGTGAAAAAGTTGAACAGGTCCATCACAAAATAAGAACTTGAACAGGTCATCACAAAATCACCACCTAAAAAAAGTCCTGGCCCATATGGTTTCACCAGAGAATTATGTCAAACACTCAGAGAACTGATACCAATTCTACTCAAAGTATTCCAAAACATAGTAAAGGATACAATCCTCCCTAAGTCATTTTATGACACAAGCATAACCTTGATACCAAAACCAAGCAAAGACATCACTCAAAAGGAAAACTACAGACTGATATCCCTTATAAATACAGATGCAAAAATCTTCAGTAAAAGCCTAGCCAATAGACTGCAACAACATATAAAGAAAATCATTTATTATGACGAAGTGGGGTTCATATCAGATATGAAAGGATGGTTCAACATTAGAAGAAAAATCAACATCATTCACCACATAAATAAAAAAAAGGAGAAGAACCACATGTTCGTATCATTTGATACAGAAAAGGCATTTGATAAAATCCAACCCCCATTCGTGATCAAAACTCTCAACAAAATAGGAATAGCAGGGTCATTCCTCGACATAATATAGGACATCTATGCAAAACCAACAGCGAACACCGTTCTCAATGGAGAAAGACTGAAACCATTCCTTTTGAAAATCGGAACCAGATAAGGATGCCCGCTATCACCACTTCTATTCAACATCGTACTGGAAGTCCTAACCAGGGCCGTAAG
>NW_006922306.1:87134-94700 GCF_000298275.1 Orycteropus afer afer | reverse complement strand
GAGATCCTGGATAGAGAGGGAGAACAATGTGGAACCAAACTCAAAATCATTTGGAGAAAAAGAAAGGGGTGGACCAGGTTTGCTGGTCCAATAGAGCCTGGTGGAACCACTGAAACTATGGCCCCTAGCTGCCCTTCAGGTCTAGAATTGAACACACACCTGTGGCTTCCAGCCAAACTAAAGATAGGCATACGAGTTGAACATTTACCTCAGGTAGATACACTCCTTGGAGAGAAGAATCATGGGAGAAAGAAGGGCTGTTTATACACAGGGAGACAGCTCAGGGGACAGGAGTGCATGGAGCGATGGACACAGAAAAGATGTAACTATTGGGAGGAAGTGGGAGGAGAGCTGTTAAATTGTGGTAAATTGTAGTCAATGTCATGAGACAAAGTGTATGTGAACTGCTGCTCTATGGAAAGTGAATTTGCTCTGTAAATTTTCATCCAAATTACAATGAAAAAAAGAAAAGAAAGAAAGAGAAAAACTTTAAAAAAGTGGGAGATGTAGCCCTTTTAACACATGGTGCAGGCAAAATTTGATATCCATTTGCAGAAAAATGAAACAATATCCATATTTCATACCATACACAAAAATGAACTCAAGTTGTATCACAGAGCTAAATGTAAAACCCAAAACTATACAATTCATCAAAGACAAAATAAGAGCAACCTAGGGGAAATAATTTGTTTCATAAATAGCATATTAAACATAACCAAAAGATACAAATAGCAGAATGGGGCCTTTTAAAATATTAAATTCTTATGTGCATCAAAATACTTCTCAAAAAGAAGAGAAAGAGAACCCACACATTGTGAAAAAATATTTGACTCTGACTTATCTGACAAGAGACTTATCTCTAAAATTTATAGAAAACTTCAACACCTCAATATCAAAAAGACTAACAATCCAAATAAAAATGTGGAAAGGACTTAGACAGATGACCAAAGAAGATATTCGGGCAGCCAACATGAAGAAATGCTCAAGATCCTTAAAGATTGTTGTAGCTGTTAGGTGCCCTTGAGTTGGCATCCACTCATATTGACCCTATCTAAAACAGAATGAAATACTGCCCAGTTCTGCACCATCCTCACAATCCTTGCTATAATTTATCCCATTGTTTCAGCCACTTTATCACTTTACCAAGCATGATATCATTCTCCAGGGAATCGTCCCTTCTGACAACATGACCAAAGTATGTGAGACAAAGTCTGGCCTTTTTTCTTCCAAGGATCATTCTGGCTGCACTTCCTCCAGGACAGATTTGTTCATTCTTCTGCCAGTCCACAGTACTTTCAGTATTCTTCTCCAACACCACCACTCAAAAGCATCAACTCCTTTTCAGTCTTCCTTATTCATAGTCCAGCTTTCACATGCATATAAGGCAATTGAAAATGTCATGGCTTGGGTTAAAAAAAAAAAAAAAAAACGCAACTATTTCCATGGAGTCGGATCTGACTCATAGCGACCCCTTCTTGGGTTTCCAAGGCAGTATCACTACGGAAGTAGATTGCCCAACCTTCTTTCCGAGGAGTGGCTGGTGGGTTTGAACTGCCAGCTTTCTGGTTAACAGTCAAATACCTTAGGCGCTATGCCACCAGTATACCTTAGTCTTCAAAGTGATATCTTCACTCTTCAACACTTTAAAGAGGTCTTTTACAGCAGATTTACCCAGTGCAATACGATGTCTGATTTCACTTCCGCTTCCGTGTGTGTGATTATGGATCCATGTAACATGAAGTCTTTGACAACTTCACTCTTTTCTCCATTTATTGTGAAGCTTAACATTGGTCCAGTTGTGAGGACTTTTGTTTCCTTTATGTTGAGGTATAATCCATACTGCAGACTGTCATCTTTAATCTTCATCAGTAAATGCTTTAAGTCATCTTCATTTTCAGCAAGCAAGGTTGTGTCATCTGCATATTGCAGGTTGTAAATGAGACTTCCTCCTATCCTGATGCCACAGCCTTCTTCATATAGTCTAGCTTCTCAGATTATTTGCTCAGCATAAAGATTTAGTAAGTATGGAGAATTGATACAACCCTGACACACACCCTTCTTGATTTTAAACCATGCAACATCCCATTGTTCTGTTCGAAAGACAGCCTCCTGGTCTATGTACAGGTTCCTCTTGACAACAATGAAGTGTTGTGCAATTGCCATTCTTTGAGATCTAATCCATAATCTGCTATGATCCTCACAGTCAAATGCTTTTTCCTAGTCAATAAAACACAAGTAAACATCTCTGTGGTATTTTTTGCTTTCAACCAAAATCCACCTAACATCAGCAATGATATCTCTCATTTCACTTCCTCTTCTGAATTGAGGTTGCATTTCTGGAAGTTCCCTGTCATTAGATTGTTGCAACAGTTTTTCAATTATGCTCACCAATATTTTACTTGCATGTGATATTAATAATATTGTTTGATAATTTTCACACTCAGTTTGATCACCTTTCTTTGAAATGAGTTACGAAGATGAATCTTTTAAAGTCAGTTAGCCAGGTAGCAGTCTTCCAAATTACTTGGCATAGACAAGTAAGTACCTCCAGTGCTGCATTCATTTGTTGAAACATCTCAATGAGCATTCTGTTAATTTGCTTGTTTTTCATCAATTCCTTCAGTACAAATTCAACTTCTTCAATCAATACCATTAATGCTTGATCATATGCCACCTCCTGTGATAGTTGAGCATCAGTTCCTTTTTGTATAGTGACTCTGTGTATAACTTCCATCTTCTTTTGATGCTTCCTGCATCAGTCAATAGGAGCTCTGGTAACATAGTGCCTAAGGCATTTGACTGCTAACCAGAAGGCTGGTGGTTCAAACTCACCACCACTCCTCAGAAAGAAAACTGGGCAATCTACTTCCGTAGTGACACTGTCTCAGAAACCCAATGAGGGGTTACTATGAGTTGGATCCAACTCCACGGCAGTGAATGAGTGTGTGAGCATCAGTCAATATTTTGCCCATAGAATCTTTTGTTATTTCAACTCCAGGCTTGAATTTTTGCTTCAGTTCTTTCCGTTGGAGAAATTCCAAGTGTTCTTCCTTTTTGGTTTTCTAACTCCAGTTCTTTGCACAGTTCATTGTAATAATGACTTTGTCTTCTCGAGCTGCTCTTTGAAATCTTCTGTTCATCTCTTTTATCTTGTCATTTCTTCCATTTGCTTTAGCTACTCCCCATTCAAGAGCATGTTTCAGAGTTCCTTCTAACATCCATTGTGGTCTTTTCTTCCTTTCAATGACCTTTTGCTTTCTTCATATATGATATTCTGGATGTCATCCCATAATTCCTCTGGTTTTCAGTAATTGGTGTTAAATGCATCAAATCTATTCTTCAAATGGTCTCTAAATTCAGGTGGGATATAATCAAGGTCATATTTTCTCTCTCATGGTCTTGCTTTGTCTTCAGCTTCAATTTGAACTTGTATATGAGCAATTGATAGTCTGTTTCAGTCAGCCCTTGGACTTGTTTTGGCTGAAGATATTGAGTTTCTCCATGGCCTCTTACCCCAGATGTAGTCAATCTGATTCCTGTATAATCCATCTGGTGAGGTCTATGTGTATAGCCACCATTGACATTGTTGAGAAAAGGTATTTGCAATGAATAAGTTGTTGGACTTGCAAAATTCTATCATGCTATCTCCCGCTTCATTTCTATCACCAAAGCCATGTTTTTGAAATATTCCAACTACTGGTGATTCTTCTTTATTTCCAACTTTGGCACTCCAATCACCAATAATAATCAACATATCCTGATTTCATGTTTGGTCAATTTCAGACTGCAGAAGTTGGCAAAAATCTTCAATTTCCTTGTCTTTGGCTTTTGTGATTGGTGCATAAATTTGAATAATAGTAGTATTAACTGGTTTTCCTTGTAGGTGTATGGATATTATCCCATGACTGACAGCACTGTACTTCAGGATATATATTGAAACATTCTTTGTGATGATGAATGCCATGCCATTCCTCTTCAATTTATCATTCCCAGCATAGTAGATCATATGATTTTCTGATTCAAAATGGCCAATACTAGTCCATTTCAGCTCCCTAATGCCTAGAATATTGATCTTTATGTGGTCCCTTTCATTTTTTACAACTTCCAATATTCCTAGATTCATATTTTGTGTATTCTATCTTCTAATTATTAATGGATGTTTGCAGCTGTTTCTTCCCATTTTGAGTCATGCCCCACCAGAAAATGGAGGTCCCAAAAGCTTTACTTCATTCAAGTCATTAAGGTCAATTCTACTTTGAGTAGATAGCTCTTCCCTAGTCATATTTTGTGTGCCTTCTGAAGTGAAGGACTCATCTTCCAGCACTATATCAGACAACATTCTAGGACTATTTATAAAGTTTTCCAGCAATATATCAGTGTTCCACTGCTATTCGTAAGGTTTTCATTGGCCAATACTTTGAGAACTTGATGGCCCCTTCCTTCTTCCCAGTCTGTCCTAGACTGGAAGCTCCACTGAAACCTGTCCACCAAGGGTGACCCTGCTGGTATTTGAAATACCAGTGGCGTAGCCTCCAGCCTCACAGCAACACGCAAACCGACACAGTCTGATAAACTGACAAACAACAATGAGATATCATCTCACATCAGCAATTATAGAAAAATTCAACAAGGCAAAAAACAATAATTGCTGGCAAACATGTGGAGAGATTGGAACCCTCAAACACTGCTGGTAGGATTGTAAAATGGTATAATCATTGTGGAAAACAGTATGGTGCTTCTTTAAAAAGTTGAAAATAGAATACCATTTGATCCAGCAATTCCATTACTGGGAATATATCCTAAAGAGGTCAGATCTTGGATATGAATAGATATGCATCGCAGTACTATTCCCTATAGTAAAGAGATGAAAATAACCTAAGTGTCCATCAATAGATGAATGGATAACCGAACTATGGTACATACACACAATGGAATACTATGCAAAATTGAAGAATAATGAAGAATCCACAAATCAACTCCTAATGTGGATGAACTTGGAGAACAATTATACTGAGTGAATAAGTCAATCACAGAAGAACAAATATTGTATGATCGATCCATTTATTAAGAAAAATCAAGGAAAGGTTTACACAGGGAAGGAAATTTACTTTGTTGTTTATCAGGGATAGTAGGAAATGGAGAGAAAATTCCTCACTAATTAAGGTTCATGTGTTGATTTGGCTGAGGGAAAGGCAATATAACAAAAGTGTGTGACCAACACAATAACAATAAGAAAAAGGAGGATACAGAGAGGTGCACATAAGGTATAGACAACAGAGGCAAGTACTGTTACAGTCACAATAGTGCATTATTAGTAACAACAAATAGTAGTCTATAGACAGACAGAGTAGGAGATCAGGTGTTGGTAGGCGAATGGGAATATACCCGTGACCATAGATAAATTTGGCTGATGATATTCCTATATGCATAATTGTGCCACAAAAAATATCCATATACATTATAGAACTAACAGGCAACAAAGTTGGGTTAGCTTCTTAGCCAAAACCAAGGACCCTGAGGGAGTGAGTCACTGGGCTGGAGGCTTGGGACTATTATATTGGGGGGCATCAAGCTTAATTGGCACAACATAGTACATAAAAATACTGGCCATCTAAGATGCAACTATTGGCCTTTCCTTGCCCAGAGCAAAGAAGATTGAAGAGAATTAGAAACATATGAAAACAAATTGCCCTATGGACTCATGGACCATGAGAACCTCAGCTTTCATGAACCTGAGACCAGAAGAACTAGATGGTTCCCAGTTACCAATGCCAACCATTGGAATGTGATCAAAATTGGAAATCTTGGATAGAACAGCAAGAAAAATGTGGAACAAAATTCAAAAACACAAAACTGATAAGAATTACTGGTTGGATACAGACTGGCAAAATCCCTGAGACTATGGCCCTGTATTACCCTTCTGACTGAAATTGGACTCACTCCCATGGGTTGTCTCTCAACCAAATAATAGAAAAGCCTAAGAGCAGAAAACCTCTATCAGGGAGATGCACCCCTTAGAACAGTCAATGGTGAGAGATCAGAAGGGCAGCATTTCCATAGGGGGAAGCCTAGACAGACAAAAATGCAGAGGTAAAAAGGACAAAAGGAAAGGGTAGTCACAGGGAGATCAGAGGACAGTTTTTTATTGTGGAGATTGTAATCAGTGCTGTGAAACAAAATGTGTATGAACTATTGAGTGTAAAACAAATCTGCTTTGTAAATTTGCACTCAAATCACAATAAAAATTTATGACAAAAAAAATGAGAGTGAAATTCTGTTTATTCCCAGACAAGATAAAGCTATGAGAAATTGTTACTACTAGACTGGCCCTACAAGAAATCTAAACAGAATCTTCCAGAAGGAAAAGTAAGGATATTGGACAGTGAAATGATATTGTGCATACAGTAGGGGAAGAAAAATCCATCAGAGGTAATGTCTTGACAAGTATAAGGCCAGATTTAAGGAATTTATTTTAGCCAATTTTTACTAGTATATTCTTCATGACTTATAGGAAGAAAAGCATTTAAAAAATAACATTATAAAATAAATTTAAATTTAAGATGTAGGGTATCTGTGATATAAAGTGGTAATTAGTGAAACAACAACATAAATGGGGGTGGGGAGAGTTGCATGGGAATAGAGTTTTTATATGTTACTAATGTTAAGTTGACATCAATATAAACTAGTATTATAAATGTATGTAAGATATTAAACACAATCCTCAGGGTAATCACAAAAAAGCAAATAAAAAGTTAAATCCAAAAGGAAAAAAGTTAAAAAATGGTTTAGTATAAAAAAATGCACACACAACATAAGACAGCACTGAAGGATAAGAAGAAAAAAAAAAAACACCATAAGATACACAAAAAGAAAATAGCTTAATGGCAGAAGTAAGCCCTCTTGTATCAATAATTATTGTGAATGTAAATGGACTAAATGCTCCAATCAAGAGGTAGAGAGCAATAGAATGGATTTTTTTTTTTTTTTAAATGCCCCAATTATATGCTGTCTAAAGGAGCTCTGGTTGGGTAGTGCCTAAGGCATTTGATTGATAAGCAGAAGGCTGGCAGTTCAAACCCACCAGCCACTCCTCGGAAGGAAGATGGGGCAATCTACTTCTGTAGCAATACTGCCTCCGAAATCCTAGGGGGTTGCTATGAGTTGAAATCGAGTCGATGACATATTACAACAACAACAAAGGAGACACACCTTAAATACAAAGATACAAAGTAAAAGGATGGGGAAAAAATTACATGCAAATAGTAATCAAAAGAAAGCAGGCATTGTGTTTTTGTATCAGAAAAATATAAAATGTAGTTTAAGAGACAAAGGAGAGCATTGTTATTGCTGTTAGGTGTCATCGAGTCGTCTACGACTCATAATGACCCATTACAACAGAACAAAACACTGCCAGGTCTTGTGCCAGCCTCACAATGGCTGCTATACCTGAACCCATCATTGCAGCCACTGTCAATCCACCTCGTTGAGGGCCTTCCCCTTTTTCATTGACCCTCCAATTTACCAAACATGATATCCTTCTCCTGGGAATGGTTCCTTCTGACAACA
>NW_006922306.1:84707-86657 GCF_000298275.1 Orycteropus afer afer | reverse complement strand
GGTCTAGTTGTGAGGATTTTTGTTTTCTTTATACTGAGGTGTAATCCATACTAAAGAAGTCATCCTCACTTTCAGCAAGCAAAGTTGTGTTGTTTGCATACCACAAGTTGTTAATGAGCCTTCCTCCAATCCTGATGCCATGTACTTTTCATATAATCCAAGTTCTCAGATTATTTGCTCAGCATACAAATTGAATAAGTATGGTGAAAGGATACAACACTGATGCACTACATTCTTGATTTTAAACCATGAAGTATACCCTTGTTCTGTTCAAACGACAGCCTTTTGATCTATGTATGGGCTCCTCATGAGTACAATTAAGTGCTGTAGAATTCCCATTCTTCTCAATGTTATCCACAAGTTGTTATGATCCACACAATTGAATATTTTTGCATAGTCAATAATACATAAGTAAACATCTTTCTGATATTCTTTACTTTCAGCCAAGATATCTCTGACATTAGCAATGCTATCCCTCCTTCCATGTCTCTCCTGAATTCAGCTTGCATTTCTGGAAGCTCTCTGTCAATATACTGCTGCAACTGTTTTTTGAATTATCTTTAGCAAGATTTTACTTGCATGTGATATTAATGATATTGTTCAATAATTTCCACATTCTGTGGGATCACTTTTCGTTGGAATGGGTACAAATATGAATTTCTTCCAGTCGGTTGGCCAGGCACCTGTCTTCCAAATCTCTTGGCATAACCAGCATGGCATCCATTTGTTGAAACATCTCAAAATTCCTGGAGCCTTGTTCTTCACTACTTCCTTCAGTGCAGCTTGGACTTCTTCCTTCAATACCATTGGTTCTTGATCATATGCCACCTCCTGAAAAGGATGAACATCGACCAATTCTTTTTGGTACAGTGACTGTATATTCCTTCCATCTTCTTTTGATGCTTCCTGCATCATTCAATATATGACCCGTAGAATCTTTCAATATTGCAACTCAAGGCTTAAATTTTTTCTTCAGTTCTTTCAGCTTGAGAAATGCCAAGCATGTTCTTTCCTTTTGGTTTTCTAACTCCAGGTCTTTTCACATTTCATTATAATAATTGGCTTTGTCTGCTCGAGCTGCTCTTTGAAATCTTCTGTTCAGTTCTTTTATCTTGTCATTTCTTCCATTTGCTTTAGCTACTTTCAATAAAGGAGAGGAAAAATGGAAAGTAGATTCATAAAGAAATTGTTGTTGTTGTTGTTATGTGCCGTCGAGTCGTCCCTGACTCATAGCGACCCCTCCTTCGGTTTCCGAGGCAGTATCACTACGGAAGTAGGATTGCCCAACCTTCCTTCCGAGGAGTGGCTGGTGGGTTTGAACCACCAGCCTCCTGGTTAGCAGTCAAGTGCTTTAGCCACTATGCTACCAGAGCTCCCCCATAAAGAAATAGGGGAATTTAATAATACTGTTGACCAACATGACTTAATAGACATATATGGAACACTTTGCTCATCACATAATATATACTCTTCTCCAGTACACATGTATCATTTCCCAGGATAGACCATATCTTAAGGCACAACTAGAAATTAATAACAGAAAATTAATTACAGAAATTAACTAGAAATTAATAACAGAAAGAAAACAAAAAATATATACACAAATATTGTGAAATCAAACAACACCCTATTAAACAACCAATGAATCAATGAAGAAATCAAAGAGGGGGGAAAAAAAACCTTACAGGTGAATAAAATGATAATACAACATAATAAAATCTATGGGATGCAGAGGCAGTACTCAGGGAAATTTTCAGCAATAAATGCCAACATAAAAACAAAAGAAAGGGGAGTTCCAGCAAGATGGCAAACTAGGCACAAGGACTGCACAGACGCTCTTCAACAAAGAAAAGGAAAACCAATTAACACAGACACAGAAGACAATCTTGGACCCCTGAGCCTTGAAGGGAAGGATACAAAAGTGGACTAAACCCCAACTAGCAGAAGAAT
>NW_006922306.1:75705-81419 GCF_000298275.1 Orycteropus afer afer | reverse complement strand
TAAACTGTGGTCAATGACATAAGACAAAGTGTATGTGAACTGCTGTATGGAAAGTGAATTTGCTCTGTAAATCTTCACCCAAATAAAAATAAATAAATTTAAAAAACAAAAGAAAGATCCCCTATAAGTAGCTAAGTGTACAAATCAAGGAACTAGAAAAGTAAAAACAAACTAAGCCTAAAACTACCAGAAGAAAGGAAATAATGATTAGAACAGAAATAAATGGCATCAAAAAGAAAAGACAATAAAGAGAAACAATGAAAGCAGAAGCTTTTTTTTCTGAAAAAATGATAAATAAAATTAATAAATCTTTAGCTAGACTGACAAAAAGAAAGAGAAGATACAAATATCTAAAATTAGAAACAAACTGGGGATATTACAACTAATGTACAAAACAAAAAGTATTGTAAGGGAATACTATGAAAAGTTGTAAGCCAACAAATTAGATTATTTAGAGGAAGTAGAAAATTTTCTGGAAACATACATTCTCTATATTGACTCAAAGGAGCTCTGGTGACACAGTGACTAAAGCATTTGACTGCTAAGCAGAAGGTTTGGTGGTTCAAACCCACCAACCACTCCTCAGAAGGAAGACTGGGCAATCTACTTCTATAAAGATTTACCACCTTGGAAACCCTAAGGAAATCACTATGAGTCAGAATCATTTCAATGGCAGTGAGTTTAGTTTTTGGTATATTGATTCAAGAAAAATCACAGAATATCAACAGTTTCTTAACAAGTGAAAAGACTGAATCAGTAATTAAAAACCTCCAAACACAAAAAAAGAAGTCCTAGACCAGATGGCTTACTGGGAAATTCTTCCAAATATTTATAGATGAAATACCCCAATCTTACTTAAACCTTTCAAAAACTAAAAGAGGAAAGTACAATTCCAAACTCATTAGCCTTAGATAGATGTAAATCAAAATCGCAAAGAGATACCACTTCACCCCCATTAGAATGACAATGATCAAAAAATGAAAGCAATACATGTTGGACAGGATATGGACAAACTAGAATACTTCCTTCCATTTTTTTTTAATTGTGATTTGGGTGCAAATTTACATAGCAAACTTGTTTTACTTTCAACCATTCATGCACTTCTGGTCTCTTGGCCATGATAATCCTCCCCTATTATAAGAAACTCTCTTCCCCTCTCCTCCCTTTGACCACCCTCTCCCTGTGACCCTCTCATCCATGCATTCTTGTCTGTCCAGCCTTCCATCTATGTGAATGCTACCCCTCTGGTGTCACATGGCTTCTTGATCCAAGAGGTGTATCTCCCTAGAGTAGTTGGGTGCATCGACTTGAGGTAGGTGTTCTGTTTGTGGGTCTTTCTATTGTTGGGCTGAGAGCTCATGTAAGTGAGTCCATTTCCAGGCTTGAAGGGTAATCTGTGGCCATAGTCTCAAGGGTGCCACCAGTCTCCATCAGACCAGCAATTCTGGTCATTTTTGTGTTTTTGAATTCTGTTCCACATTTTTCCTCCCACTCTATTCAGGATCTCCAGGTTTTATCCTTTCTGAGCAGTTGGTATTGGTAGCTGTGCACTATCTAGTTCTGGTCTCAGGTCATAGAGGCTATGGTTCTTGTGGTCCATCTAATCTTTGGACTAATTGTTTCCACACTTTCAATTGTTGATGAAAATGCAAAAATACTACTGTGGGACACAGTATGTTGGTTCCTCGAAAAGTTTAACATAGAACTACCATATAACCCAGCAGTTGGAATTATAGTATATACCCAAAAGAAGTGAAAGTGGAAAAATACATCAATGTTCATTGCAGCTCTTTTCACAATAACCAAATTTGGAAACAACCAAATATCCATCAAAAGATGAATGGATAAACATAATATAGTGCATCACACAGTGAAGCATTACTCAGCCATAAAGAGAGATGAACTCCTGATCCACAACATGGATGAAATTTGAAATCATGTTGAATGAAATAAGTCAGTCACAAAATTGCAAATACTGTAAAATAAACCAGTATACAGAAACTAAAACTTAGTAGTAGTTACAAGGTAAGAGAAGGAGGTAGGAATGGGAGTTTTTGCTTAGGGAGCACTGAGTTTATGCTAATTTGGTGGGATAATTAAGAAAAAGTTAAGCATAAGGATTTCACAATATGAAGATTGTAATCAATGTAATTGAATTGTGCATGTAGAATCTGTTGAATTGGTGATTGTTTAAAAATTATTTTATTGTGATTTTTGTGAAATTTTACACAGCAAATTAGTTTCTCCTGTGGCAATTTCTATACATATTGTTCAGTGACATTAGTCACGTTTCCACATTGTGTAAACATTCTCTTTAATTGCATTCTGGTTGTTTTGTTTCCAGTGCTCTAGCTTCCCTGCTCCCTTATTTCTCATCTTTGTTTTAGAGTAATTGTCGACCATTTATTCTCATATAGATCATTTTTCAATGGAGCATCATACTCATGGGTAATACCCTTTATTTTTATGCCCATCTGTTATTTTGCTAAAAGGTAACCTCAGGGATAATTTCAGTTCTAGTTTTAAAGACTATCCCAGGGTGATAGTCTAAGGGTTTTCTCTAGTCTTAACTGGTCCAGTAAGTCTTGACTTTTTAATAATTGAATTATGTTCTGGATTTTTCCCAACTCTATCAGGGTCCATCTACTGTGACTCAGATCAGAACGGTCAATAGTGGTAGCTAGGCAATATCTAGTTCCTCTAGTATCAGGGCTAATGAGGCCATGGCTTGTGTGGGCTGTTAGTCCTACAGATTTATTTCTTCTATTATCCCTTTAGATTAGTTTCCTAGTCTTTGATTTCCTTCTTTTTCTTTTGCTCCTGATGAGTAGAGACCAGTAGTTATATCTTAGATGGCTGTTCACAAGCTTAAAAGATCCCAGATGCTATTAACCTCACAAGGATGCAGAACATGAACTTTGTGAACTATATTAAGTCCATGAACTTAGCTGTTCCATGAAACTAAGTTCCTAAGCATTCAAAACCCAGAAAACCAATCTTGCAAAATATTTGGTTATGTCTGAGAAGTATCTGTAGCTGTGCCCTCTATGAATATATATGCATGCACATACATATTTGTATGTACACATACACATAGGTATTTCTATCTGTGCATACATATTTACACACCTGTACCAACCCATACACATATATACTTATACACATATATATGTGACCATACACTCATTTTGGGGTTATTGTTGATGCTGTTGCCAAATTATTTATGTCATATTCTTTAGCAGTACCATAATTTTTATTGTGTACTTCTTAGTGTCATCATTTACTTTGAACAAATTGTGCTCTTTCAATCCACATTTGGTGCTACTTTCCCCCATTGAATTGGTGAATGTTTTGTTGTGTATATTTACATTACAATAAAAACATAAAGACCTTAATTTTTTTTTTTTAAGGAAAACATATGACACAGCAAAATTAGTGATTGGATGTAAACTTATAGCTGTGAATGTCTGTGTTTTGAAAAAGAAGAAAGATTAAAAATAAAAAAAAACTTAACAAAAATACTTGGGTAACTAGAAAAATAAGAGCAAATCAAACTCAAATAAAACAGGAGGAAGGAGATAATACAGTTCACCAAAACCAAACCAAACTCACTGCTATCAAGTCTATTCTGATGCATAGCAACCCCCTTGAGATTCTAAGGCTGTAAATATTTATAGAAGCTGGCTGACTCATCTTTCTCCCACAGAACAGCTGGTGTGTTTGAACCACTGACCTTTTGCTTAGCAGCTAAATGCCTTAACACCTACACCACCAGAGCTCCTTAATAAAGATTAAAACAAAGATAAATGAAATAGAGAATATAAAAACAGTTGGAAAAACATTAATAAAAGCAGAAGTTGGTTTTTTGAAAGGATCAATAAAAGCCAACAAACCTTTAGATAGACCCAGAGAAAGAGAGAGAGAGAAGATGCAGATATCGAAAATCAGAAATGAAAATGGGGACATTGCAATCAATCCTATAGAATTTTTTTAAAACATAGTAAGAGGATACTATGAATAATTTTATGTCAACAAATTAGATAATCTAGATGAAATGGATAAATTCCTGGAAACCCATAAACTTACTATATCGAATCAAGAAGAGATACTGGATTTTAACAGATCTATAACTAGTGAAGAGATTAAATGACACAAAAAATATACCATCAAAGAATTTGAGCCCAGGAGCAAAAGTCTTCACTGGGGAATTCTACTACATATTTCTGTACTATACATGTAGAAGAAGTGAGGCTAATCCTTTTTAAATATTTCCAAAAAATGAAAGAGGGCGGAACACTCCTTCACTCATTTTATGAGGCTAGTATTAATTACTCTGATACTAAAACCAGACAAAGACTCCAAAAGACAAGGACACTACAGACCAATATCCCATATAGATATAGATGCAACGGTCATCAACAAAATTCTAGCAAAACAAATCCAAAAGCATATTGAAATAAGCATACACCATGAGCAAATGAATTTATCCCAAGTATGCAAGGGTAAGTCCATTTTAGAAAATAAATGTAATACATTAATAGAGCAAAGAAAAAAAAATTGCTCTCATTTAATGGAAAAAAAAATTGCTCTCATTTAATGGAAAAAAAATTGACAAATTACAAGATTCTCTCATGATAAAAAACACTCAACAATATAGAAAAAGAAGGGAAATTCTTCAGTTTAATAATGCACATTTATGAAAAACCCAAACTGACATCATACTAAATGAAGAAAGACATTTTTTTTTCCTAATTTTTCACTTTTTATTGTGATTTGGGTGAAGGTTTACAGAAGAAATTTGTTTTCCATTCAACTAATTACAATTCCCACAACAGCTGTCTTTCCACTTCTTCCTTGTGGTTACCTTCCCCTTCATTCTTCTTTCCTATGCATTCCTTCCTTCTGAGCTTTCTCCCTGAACAAATGCTGCCATTCTGATCTCCCATGGTTGACTGACTGTTACAAGGAGTGCACCTCACTGGTACAGTTGTTCACCTTGTAGTCCTATCTATTGTTTTGCTAAAGGTTAAGCCACTTAAATGAATTTAATTCCAGGACTCAGTGATATTACCCTAGGGTAATTTCATCACTCTCTATCAGGCCAGTATGCCTGGTCTTTTTTTTATGATTTTGAGTATTGTTCTACATTTTTATCTCAGCTTATCCAGTATCTCCAATATTGAACCCTTTCCACGTGGTTGGCAGTAGTATCTGGGCACCATCTAGTTCTTCTAGTTTCAGGGTAATGTAGACTGGGGTTCC
Organism: Orycteropus afer afer; assembly: GCF_000298275.1. NCBI lineage: Eukaryota > Metazoa > Chordata > Mammalia > Tubulidentata > Orycteropodidae > Orycteropus > Orycteropus afer. The sequence continues at coordinate 76,157 of NW_006922306.1, read as the reverse complement.
CAAGGTCTACCAGTCCCTTGGACTAACTGTTTCTGTGAGTCTTTTTTTTCCTCACTCTTCTTTGCTCCAGACAAGGAAAGACCAATAATTTCATCTTAGATGGATGCATGCAAGCTTTTAAGATCACAGATACTACTCACCAAAGTAGGATGAAGAACAATGTTTTAGTGAACTGTTATGCCAAGTGGGTTTGATGTCCTCCACAACCATAGTCCTCAGCCTGTAGGCCTACTGACTCACTCCATCAAGGTGTTTGCTTGTGGATAAAAAGTTAACATAACTTTGCCCTCTTTTTGCTCTGTGTTACACACACACACACACACACACACACACCACTGCCACCAAGTCAATTCTGACTCATAGTGACCCCTATTGGGTTTCCAAGGTGGAAAATCTTTATGGAAGTAGATTACCCAATCTTGCTTCTGTGGAGTGGCTGGTGAGTTTGAACC
>NW_006922306.1:74188-75460 GCF_000298275.1 Orycteropus afer afer | reverse complement strand
AGTCAGATCCGACTCATTGCAACCCCTCCTTGGGTTTCCAAGGCAGTATCACTATGGAAGTAGATTGCCCAATCTTCCTTCTGAGGAGTGGCTGGTGGGTATGAACCGACAGCCTTCTGGTTAGCAGTTAAATGCCTTAGGCATTATGCCACTGTTGTTGTTGTTATGTGCTGTAGAGTCAGACCCAACTCCTAGTGACCCTCCTTGGGTTTCCGAGTCAGTATCACTATGGAAGTAGATTGGCCAACCTTCCTTCCGAGGAGTGTCCACTAGTGCTTACAAATGCATATATAGAAATGCTATCTACCAAACTTATATATGGTCACAGGTATAGTCCCATTCCTCTACCCATACTCGATCATCTCACCTGTGTATTTATATATTCACCCCTAGATTATTGTTTGTTATTATTGTTAATGCAGGATTGTGTGTTGTTATTGTTGTTAGGTGCCATTGAGTCATCTCTGAATCATAACGACACTACACACAGCAGAATGAAACCCTGCCTGGTCCTGTGCCAGCTTCACCATCCTTGCTATACCTAAGCCCATCATTGAAGCCAGTGTGTCAATCCATCTCATTTTCTCCTTTTCCATTGATCTTCCAATTTACCAAGCATGATATCCTTCTCCAGGGAATGGTTCCTTCTGACAACATAACCAAAGTAGGTGAGATGAAGTCTGGCCATTCTCGCTTCCAAGGAGCATTTCATCTGCACTTATTCCAGGCAGATTGGACAGATTTGTTAGTCCTTTTAGCAGACCACCATACTCTTGGCGCTCTTCTCCAACAGTACAACTCAAAAGCATCAATTCTTCTTCTGTCTTCCTTATTCATTGTCCACCTCTAACATGCATAAGAGGTGATTGGAAATACCATGGCTTGGGTTAGGCAGATCTTAGTCTTCAAGGAAATATCTTTGCTCTTCATCACTTGAAAGAGGTCTTTTGCAGATTTGCCTAATGCAATATGTTGTCTGATGGTCTTGACTGCTGCTTCCATTAGCGTTGATTGTACAACCAAGTAATATGAAGTCCTTCACAACTTCAATCTTTTCTCCATTTATCATGAAGCTGTTTATTGAACTAGTTGTAAGGACTTTTGTTTTCCTTATATTTAGGTGTAATCCATACTGCAGACTGTAGTCTTTAATCTTCATCAGCAAGTGCTTCAAGGCATCCTTATTTTCAGCAAGCAAAAATGTGCCATCTGTGTATCACAGGTTGTTAATGAGTCTTCCTCCAATCCTGATGCCATGTTCTTCTTCATATA
>NW_006922306.1:72540-73046 GCF_000298275.1 Orycteropus afer afer | reverse complement strand
TTTAGCTCTTTTATCTTATAATTTCTTCCATTTGCTTTAGATACTCTCCATTCAAGGCCAAGTTTGAGAGTCTTTTCTGACATCCATTTTGATATTTTCTTCCTTTTCTGTATCATCATGGATGATGTTCTTGATGTCCTCTCACAGTTCTTCTTGTTTTTGGTCATTGGTGTTCAATGCATCAAATCTTTTCTTTAAATGGTCTCGAAATTCAGGAGGGATATTATCAAGGTCATATTTTGGCTCTTGTGGACTTGTTTCAATTGTCTTCAGCTTCAACTTAAATGTGCATATGATCAATTGGTGGTATTGTGTATGTAATAGCATTTACCTTTGTTGTCTCCACCTCTTGTGCCCTCTGTGTATCTTCTTTTTCCTAAGTGATACTATGCTGGTCATTCACTTTAGGTATATTTCCTTTCCCTTCACACAAACCATTACTTGTCTTTTACCTAGTTAGCAATTTTCCCTCCCCTCCTGTCCCATCTCTGGAACCAACAAAGAAA
>NW_006922306.1:69216-70959 GCF_000298275.1 Orycteropus afer afer | reverse complement strand
CCTCTTCAAAGTAGAGTGGACCTTAATAAAGTGGATGTAATAAAGCTTTCAGGACCTTCATTTGCTGATGGGGCATGGCTCAAAATGGGAAGAAACAGCTTAAAGCATTCATTAATAATCAGAACATAGAATTATGAAATATGAATCTAGGAAAATTGGAAGTTGTCAAAAATAAAATTGAATCAGACAATCCTATGGTATACTCTGCTGGGAATGACAAATTAAATAGGAATGGAGTCACATTCATCATTGGAAAAAACATTTCAAGGTCTATCCTGAAGTACAATGCTCTCAGTGATAGGATGATATCCATACACCTAGAAGGAAGACCAGTTAATACTACTATAATTCAATTATACCCACCAATCACTACAGCCAAAGATGAAGAAATTGAAGATTTTTTACCAACTTCTGCAGTGTGAAATTGAACAAAAATTCAATCAGGATGTATTGATAATTACTGATAATTGGAATGTGAAAGTTAGAAACAAAGAAGAAGCATCAGTACCTGGACTGTGATAGAAAAGATGTCAGAGATAGCATGATAGAATTTGCAAGACCAGCAACATATTCATTACAAATATATTTTTTCAGCAACATAAATGGCAGCTATAGATGTGGACCTTGCCAGATGGAATACACAGGAATGTAATCAACTATATTTGTGGAAAGGATGACAGAGAATCTCAATATCATCAGTCAAAACAAGGTCAGGAGCTCAGTGTGGAACAGACCATCAATTGCTCCTATGCAAATTCAAGTTGAAGCTGAAGAAAATTAAAACAATTACGCAAGAGCCAAAATACAACTTTGATTATATCCCACCTGAATTTAGAGACAATCTGAAGAATAGATTTTACCCATTGAACATCAATGATCAAAGACCAGAAATTGTGGAATGACATCAAGAACATCATACATGAAGAAAAGACAGGAAAGAAGTGGATGTCAGAAGAGATACTGAGACTTGCTCTGTAAAGTAGAGTAGCTAAAGTGAATGGAAGAAATGATGAAATAAAAGAGTTGAACACAAGTTTCAAATGGCAGTTTGGAAAGATACAGTAAAGTATTACAATGAAACGTGCAAAGACTTGGAAATAGAAAAGGGAAGAACAAGAATGACATTTCTCAAGCTGAAAGACCTTAAGTAAAAACTCAAACCTCAGATTGCAATACAGACAAATTTTATGGGCAAAATATTGAACAATGAAGGAAGGAATATACAGAGACACTCTACCAAAAAGAATAGGTCTATGTTCAACCATTTCAGGAAGTAGCATATGATCAAGAACCAATAGTACTGAAGGAAGAACTACAAGCTGCACTGAAGGAATTGGCTAAACACGAGGCTCTGGGAATTGATGGAATACCCACTGAGATGTTTCAACTAATCGATACGGCACTGGAGGTGCTTACTTGTTTATGCCAAGAAATTTGGAAGACAGCTACCTGACCAACTGACTGGAAGAGATTGATGTTTGTGCCCATTCCAAAGAAAGGTCATCCAACAGAATGTGGAAATTATTGAATAATATTAAAATCACATGCAAGTAAATTTTGCTGAAAGGAATTTAAAAATGATTGCAGCATTATGTTGACATGGAACTTCCAGAAATTCAAGCTGATTTCAGAAGAAAGTGTGTATTCTGGTTACCTAGTGCCACTCTGACAAGAATATATAGCATAAATAGGATGGCCTTAACAAACAGGAGTTTATTCTTACAATTTGGAGGCTTTAAGTCC
>NW_006922306.1:63347-68561 GCF_000298275.1 Orycteropus afer afer | reverse complement strand
CTTGTCAACTTGGCATCTGTACAGATCTTCATTGGGTGGCATCTGTACAGATCTCCTCCACTGGGTGGCTCCAGTCCCCTAGTTCCTCTAAGTGGTGACCTCACCCCCTTGGCCTGACAGGGCCCTGGCCATTCCTCTCCCTCTTGGGCATGGCAGCCCCGCCCCCTTACTCGTGGGCAGCGGCTATGGCTCCACCGCACTGGCTCACATGAAAGAGCAGCCTCACACTCCAGAACCAAGTTGGTGAATGCCTTGCTCTTTGAATCCGAGGGGGCTGTGATCATTCCACCCCTAAAGGCCATGGTCCTACCCTTTCAGGCCAAGGGAGCTCTGCTTCCATTTCCTTGGTCTCTACTTCTGTCTATTAATGCCTGAGGGCAACCCACTCTGCTAGGAATCTTCTTGCCCCAAAGGACATTTAGCTTTCTTGCTCAGTGGAGTGGCCAACCTGCTACTTCATTTTTTACTGGCCTCTTCACCAATTACTGCCCCAAGGCAACCCACTCTAGCAGTAAGCCACCTAACCAAAGGCATCAAGCTTTCTACTCCATGGGCTGGTAAGGCTGTTGCTGTCTCATGCCAGTTCTCTCAGCTCTGCTACTGCTGTCTCTCATGCCAGTCTCTTCCTCTGCTCCTGCTGTCTGTAATGCCATATGCCAGGGTCTCTCTGCCAGGGTCTCAGGTCACGGACATGCTCCACTCCTGTTTCCACATTTTAGGTATCTGCCAGAGCAGCACCCCACTCTTGGTACCAAATCCTGTTTTGGTTACCTAGTGCCACTCTGACAAGAATATATAGCATAAATGTGATGGCCTTAACAAACAGGAGTTTATTCTTACAATTTGGAAGCTTTAAGTCCAAGTTCAAAGTGCCAGGCTCTAGGGGCTGGGTGAAAGCCCCTCAGCCTTGGGCTTCAGCTCTGCCTCCAGCTCCCGGCACACTGAAGCTAGAGGCTTTTCTTCACTCAGACAGCTGCTGGCTGCTGAGGCTGCCAAGCCCAAGGTTGACAAGTAACAAGGCACAGTCTTGATATTACCAAATTACATGGCAGACCATTAACTTAAGTCCATTGTAACTCCCAAGGTTGACAGAGCATAGCAGGCTGCTGAGCAATGACACAGCTACATGGAGGGTCCAAGCATGCCATAAGCTAGAGACCATTCCAAAGCCTTCTACTTATATACAGTAAGTAGACCACATCCCAAAGGCAGCTACTCAGCTGCTTGTGGTAGATCCCACCATGGAGTTGATTGCCAGTCCCATCATGGGGAATAACTACCACTAGCTGCTCAGCCACTCAACCAGGCCCAGCCAAGTTGACACACAAACTGATCTACCAAAGTGTGAAACAAGGGTTCTCATTGCTGACGTCAGATGGATCTTGGCTGAAAGCAAAGAAAATGAAAATGATGTTTACCTGTGTTTTATTGACTATGCAAAAGGCATTCAACCATGTGGATCATAACAAATTATGGATAACATTGTGAAGAATGGGAATTCCAGAACACTTAATTGTGCTAATGTGGTACCTTTACATAGACCAAGAGTCAATCATTTGAACAGAACAAGGGGATACTGCATGGTTTAAAATTAGTAAGGGTGTGTATCCAGATTGTAACCTTTCCACCAGATTTATTCAATTTGCATGCTGAGCACATAATCTAAGAAACTGAACTGAATGAAAAAGAACACAACATCAGGATTGGAGGAGGACTCATTAACAATATGTGATATGAAGATGACATAACCTTGCTTGCTGAAAGTGAAAATGACTTGAAGCACTTACTGATGAAGATCAAAGACTACAGTCTTCAGTATTAATTACACCTCAACAACAAAACAACAAATCTTCACAATAGGATCTATAACGAAGATCGTGATAAAAGGAGAAATGATTGAGGTTGTCAGAAATTTCATTTTACTTGGTTACACAATCAAAACTCATGGAAGCAGTAGTCAAGAAATCAAACAACTTATTGCACTGTGCAAATCTGCTATAAAATACCTCTTTAAAGTGTTATAGAACAAAGATGTTGCTTTGAAGATTAAGGTCCGCCTGACTCAAGCCATGGTATTTTCACTTACTTCATATGCATGTGAAAACTGGGCAAGGAATAATGAAGACCAAAGAACAATTGATGTCTTTGAATTATGTTGTTGGTGAAGAATACTGAAAATACCATGGACTGCAAGAATAAACAAATCTGTCCTGAAAGAAGTGCAACCAGAATGTTCCCTAGAAGTGGTGAGACTTCCTCCCACCTACTTTGTTCATGTTGTCAGAAGGGACCAGTCCTTGGGGAAGGACATCATGCTTGGTAAAGTAGAAAGTCAGTGAAAATGGGGAAGAACCTCAACAAGGTGGGTTGACACCCTGGCTGCAATGAAGGGTTCAAGCATAGCAAGGATTGTAAGGATTGTGCAGGATATGGCACTGTTTCATTGTGTTGTACATAGGGTCTCAAAGAGTCGGAGCTGACACACTGGCACCTGGCTAAGGATTGCAAACATTTCTTTATTTATGTGTTTATTGGCTGCCTTAATATTGTATTTGGTGTAGTGTTCATATCCTCTGCCCATTTTTGAATTCAGTTGTCTTTTTGATGTTGAGGTATTGACGTTTTCTGTAAATTTTAGAAATAATTCCCTTCTAGAATACGTATTTGCCAAATATTTATTTTTTCCCAATCTCTACAGATAGGTTTCCTTTTTAATCATTTGGAGAAGTGTTTTGATGCACATAAGAATTTAGTTTTTAGAAGCTCCCAGTCATCTAGTTTAACATCTGCTATTTGTGCCTTTTTGGTTATGTCTGATAGTCTATTTATGCCATAAATTAGGGCCTCTAAGTTTGTCCCTATTTTTTTTAATGAACTTTATTCTTTTAGGTTTACAATTAGCTCTTTGATTCATCATGAGTTAGTTTTTGTATATGGTGGGAGATAAGGATCTTGTTTCTTTTTTCTGCACATTGGTATCCAGTTTAGCCAGCACCATTTGTTAAACAGTTTATCAAACCCATTTAATAGGTTTACAGCCCTTTGTCAAAGATCATCTCTCACAGATGGATGAATCCACTTCTGCATTCTCAATTCTGTTTCTCTGGTCTCTATGGTGAAGCAATAACGGGCTGTTTTGACTACGGTGGCTCTCTAGTAGGTTTTGAGGTCTGACAGTGAGAGACCTCCTGCTTGATTCTTTTTCTTCAGTATTGCTTTGCTTATCTGAGGTCTCTTTCATTTCTATATAAAATTAGGGATTTGTTTTTCCATGTCTTTAAAGAATTTTGATGGAACCTGCTGTCAGGATTGCATTGAATCTGTAAATTGCTTTGGATAGTATTGACATTTTCACAATGCTCTTTTTTGATTGCCATTTCCTTGATATATCTTTTTTCAACCTTTGATTTTTAATCTCTTTTTGTTTTTGTGTTTAAGGTGTCTCCTGTAGACAGCATATTGATGAGTCACATATTATTATCTAGTCTGTGACTCTCTATCTCTTGATTGATGAATTTAATCTATTTACATTCAGTATAATTGTCAGGTATGAATTTATTGTTGTCCTTTTGTAATGTGTTTGTGGTGTGTGTGATGTTGCTGTTTTCTTTATTCCATACACTCTTCTGTGCCAAGCTGATTTTGTTTATGAATGTTTTTAACTTTTCTTTCATTGTTATTGTTTTAGTATTTGCTAAATATTTTTAAGGAGCTCTGGTGGAATCCTGGTTAAGGCAAGTGTCTACTAATCAAAAGATTGGTAGTTGGAACCCAGGAGCCACTCCACAGGAGAAAGATGAGACAGTCTGCTTCTGTATAGATTTACAGCCTTGCACACCTAATGGGGGGGGGTCTCTATGAGTCAGAATTGACTCACTGGCAATGAGTTTTTGGTTTGAAATATTTGTACCTTTCCTCTTTTTCAGTTTGATGAGGAGATTTATTAGCTTTATTTGAGGTTACCCTGTGATTCATTATAGTTTTCCCAAGTTTAAAATAGTTCGTTCTACCTCAAAATCATCCTGATGTTCTCTTCATTTGGAAATTCTGTGTCTACACTATTTATTCCCAATGTTTTCCTTGTGGTTGTCCTCATTTACAAATTGAAGTCTCTGGTTCCCTGTTTGCAGTCTTGGAAGCTTATTTTGGGTACTTCTATATCTGGGTTGGTGTATGGGTTATGTTGTTATGTGCATTAATCACAGGTTGTGCTATGCTGTTGTTGTTTCCCTGTATGAAGAGCTCCTTTTAGCATTTCTTGTAAGATTGTTCGGGTTTTTACAAATTCCTTTAATTTCTATTTATCTGGAAATGTCCTAATTTCACCATCATATGTGAGGGACAATATAGGTGGGTATGTAATTCTTACAGGCAATTTTTTTTTCTTTCAGTGTTTTATATATGTCTTCCCATTGCCTTCTTGTCTGCATGGTTTCTGCTGAGAAATCAGAGCTTATTTGTTGCCCTCTTTGGTTAACTTTTTTTTTCTGGGCTGCTTTCAGGATTTTTCTTTGTGTTTGTTTTGGACGGTTTGATTATGGTATGTCTTGTTGATTTTCTTTTGGAATATATCCTGTTGGGATACACAAAGAAGCAAGATAAATCAGGAGAAACAAGGCACTAGGATACAGAACCATAACGCATCCCTGAGGAAGAAGCAGCATTGGAACTCACTGATAAGGAATTCAAAAGAATTGTATTTAGGTACTTCCAACGGATTGAAGGACAGATCAAGGAAAACACTGACAAAATTGAGGGAAAAACAGAGAAAACCCGAGAACAATTTCAGAAGCCAATACAAAAACAAAATGACAAAATAAATGAAAAATTAGAAATGATACAAAATCTACAGATAGAAATCCAGAAGATTAATACTAAATTCTTAGAAATAGGTAACACATAGAACAGGCAAAGGAGTAGAATTGAAGCAATAAAAGATAGAATGTGTGAGATTGAAGACAAATAACTCACTACTTCTGTGTAAAGGGATCAATCAGAAAAAAAAAATCAAAACAAAATGCAGAAAGCCTATGGTTCATGTGAGATCCCATCAAAAGGAATATCCTACATGTAATCAGAATTCCAGAACAGGAAGAGACACACATGAAACCACAGAGAAAATTTTTCAAGATTTGTTTGAAGAGAACTTCCCTGATATGATGAAAGATGAGAATATATCCATTCATGAAGTCCAACGAACCCCAAACAGGATAG
>NW_006922306.1:61836-62810 GCF_000298275.1 Orycteropus afer afer | reverse complement strand
GCTTCACTTCTTCCAGGACAGATTTGTTAGTCCTTTTAGCAGACCACCATACCCTTAGCATTCTTCTCCAACACCACAACTCAAGAGTATCAACACTTCTTCAGTCTTCCTTAATTGTCATCCAGGTCTCACATTCATAAGAGGTGACTGAAAATACCATGGCTTGGGTTAGGCACATCTTAATCTTCAAGGAGACATCTTTGCTCTTCATCATTTGAAAGAGGTCTTTTGCAGCAGATTTGCCCAATGCAATATGTCTTGTGATGTCTTGACTGCTGCTTTCATTGGTGTTGATTGTACAAACAAGTAATATGAAGTCCTTCACAACTTCAATCTTTTCTCCATCCACCATGATGCTGTTTATTGGACCAGTTGTGAGGATTTTTGTTTTCTTTAAATTGAAGTGTAATCCATACTGCAGACTAGTCTTTAATCTTCATCAGTAAGTGCTTCAAGTCATCCTCACTTCAACAAGCAAAGTTCTGTCATCTGCATATTGCAGGTTGTTAATGAGTCTCCTTCCAATCCTGATGACATGTTCTTCTTCATATAATCCAGGTTCTCAGATTATTTGCTCAGCACACAAGTTGAATAAGTATGGTGTAAAGATACAACCTTGACCCACTACTTCTTGATTGTGAACCATGCAATATCCCCATGTTCTTTTCAAACGACAGCCTCCTGATCTATGTACAGGTTCCTCATGAGTATAATCAAGTGTTCTGGAATTCCAATTCTTCTCAATGTTATCCATAATTTGTTATGATCCATACAATCAAATGCTTTTGCATAGTCAATGAAACATAAATAAACATCTTTCTGGAATTTGTTGCTTTCAGCTAAGATACATCTGACATCAGCAATGATATCCCTCATTCCATGTTCTCTTCTGAATCCAGCTTGCATTTCTGGAATCTTTCTGTCAATATATTGCTGCAATTGTTTTTTAATTACCTTCAGTAAGATTTTATTTG
>NW_006922306.1:59392-60348 GCF_000298275.1 Orycteropus afer afer | reverse complement strand
GAGTTGGGTCTGACTCGACAGCACATAACAACAACAAAAACAACATGCAGGGTGGAGTGTGCCCAAGACAATATATAGGGTTGGCAGACAATATTTCTACAAGTGTATTGGTATGTTCTGTAAGAATTCCCAGGCATATAGTAGAGCTGACAAGGGACAAGGTTGTAGTCATTTCTTGGCCACAGTCAGCTACCCAGAGGGAGCAAGTAGTTGGACCTCTGGGCTTGGGACCATAGTCACAGGGGACATCAAGATCAACTGGTTTAACATACTACACAAAATATTGCTACACATCCTACTTTGCTGAGTAGCAACTGGGATCTTAAAAGCTTGCAAGCGGCCATCTAGATGCAACAATGGGTCTCTCCTCATCCAGAGCAAAGAAGAATGAAGAATAGCAAAGACACATGGAAACAATTTATCCAAGTGACTGTACATCATGCAGTCATCAGCCTATATGACTATAAGACCAAAAGAACTAGATGGTGCTTGGCTAGCCCTGTCAACCACTTGGAGGGGAATCTATGCAGTAGACTCTGGATAGAGTGGGAGAACAACGTGAAACAAAACTCATAATCATTTGGAAAAAAAATAAAAAGATCAAGTTTGCTAATGTGATAGAGCCTAATGGAACACTGAGACTATGGTCCCTTCCTCCCCTTCAGGTCTGGAATTGAACCCATTCCTGTGGCTTCCAGCCAAACAAAAGACAGGCATATAAAGGGACCATTTACACTAGGTAGATATACTCCTTGTAAAGAACAGTCAAGGGAGAATTGAAGGGCTGTGTATGCACAGGGAGACAGCTCAAGAGGCAGCAGTGCACAGAGGGAAGGACACAGGGAAGAGGTAACTATGGGGGGGAAGTGAGGGGGGAGCTGTTGCATTGTGGTAAATTGTAGTCAATGTCATGAGACAAAGTGTATGTGAACTGCTGTATGGAAAGTGAATTTGCT
>NW_006922306.1:56841-58060 GCF_000298275.1 Orycteropus afer afer | reverse complement strand
TAGGAAAATAGCTCACACACTTATAGAAGCTGGCAAGTCCCAAGTCCCTGAATCAAACATCAAGCTGGAGGATTTTCCCAACTCACTCATCTGCAGGGGCTGACGATCTTAAGATTGGCAAGCAGTATACCATCTGTTGATTCCAACGGATGACAAATCCAAGATTACCAGACTGAATGTTGGATATTCCCTCACATATTGTTGTAGGCAGCACAACAGGATCCAGATCCACAGAAAAGTCTGTCTTTTTCACATGATGTCCCTATACATATTGGAAACAAGCCACACCCCTAGGGAAACTCCTTTTCAATGGATTGTCGGCACAAACTACGTACATCCAATCACATCATGGGAATAACCATATCACAAGTGCTTAAACCACTCAGAATCATCGTCCAGCCAAGTTGACACAAAACCCCAACTATCACAAAATCCACCCTTGTTAACTTGCAACTTGGGAGTTGTATACATATTATCTCTAAATAAGGACAATTATAAAGTCATATTTGCACCTATGATGATACACTAACACATGTACAACTGAAACACATTGACCCTGATTACATTTCATAGTTCATAATAGAAGAAAACAAACATATTTGATACACACATACAATGGAGAAATATAACAATCACAGTCCTCGTTTCTGCAACTGGTCACGTGCTCATACCTAATATTCAGAATTATCTTCTTCCACCACCCATTCCATATTCCCCTTGTCCTCAGCAAGTACCTTAGCTGGTTGTGGTTCTTTGCCTAGTGGGGTGACCCAAAACTTCATTCCTGATGGGTCTGGGCAATTTGTAGTAATATCAGAATTGGGTTGCTATAGTTCTCCATTGACTTTAATCACAGGGCATAATAGTACTAAGAGACATGCTAAAGAATCTCCTGTATTCCAGAAATATTCTTCTTTACCTTCATTATGTACTGTAAATCCAATTTCCCTTTGGTAATCAGGATCTCTATCACCAGATAGTACAATAACACCCTTCTTTGTCTGTTGATCCAGAGGCATGAGGAAGCCAGAATGGCTGAGTGGCATTCTTAACTTCCAGTTCGATGCAATCAGTATTGTGTCTCTAGGTGGGAGTGTTCATCCTTTTGGTACTAAGATCTCAAGACCTGCAGAGCATAGAGTCTCCGGGACAGGAAGCAAAAAATTTTGAGTGGGTCACTAGGGGTAATAGTGAGTGGTACCACTCCTGTTTCCACCCC
>NW_006922306.1:55574-56741 GCF_000298275.1 Orycteropus afer afer | reverse complement strand
TTTTGAGTGGGTCACTAGGGGTAATAGTGAGTGGTACCACTCCTGTTTCCACCCCTTGGTGCTTGGACCCATGAATCCTGGCTATTGGAGAAACAGCACCATATATTGGACGCTGGTTTAGAGCATAGACAGCCTCCTGGAGAACATTGCCCTAACCCTTCCAGGTATTGCCATCTAGCTGGTGCTAATTGTGTTTTTTGTAGGCCATTTCATTGTTCTATCAAGCCAGCTACTTCAGGATGATGGGGAACATGGTAAGACCAGTGAATTCCATGAACATAGGCCCATTGCCCACTTCATTTGCTGTGAAGTGAGTCCCTTGATCTGAAGCAATGCTGTGTGGGATAACATGATGGTGGATAAGGCATTCTGTAAGTCTATGGATGGTAGTTTTGGCAGAAGCATAGTGTGCAGGGAAGGCGAATTCATATCCACAGTAAGTATCTATTCCAGTAAGAACAAAACACTGTCCTTTCCATAATGGAAGTGGTTTAGTGTAATCAGCTTGCCACAAAATTGCTGGCTGATCACCTCAAGGAAAGGTTCTATATCCAGACTCAGTGTTGGTCTCTGCTGCTGGCAGATTGGGCACTCAGCAGTGACAGTAGCCAAATCAGCCTTGGTAAGTAGGAGTCCATGTTGCTAAGCCCCTGCATAACCTCCATCCTTGCCACCATGGCCACTTTGTTCATGAGCTCATTGAGCAATGACAGAAGTAGCTGGGGAAAAATGATGGCTGGTTTCCACTAAATGTGTCATCCTATCCACCTGATTGTTAAAGTCCTCCTCTGCCAAGGTCAACTTTCGGTGGGGAGTCGCATGAGATGCAAATATCTTTACTCCTTTGGCTATTCAGAGAGATCTATCCACATACCTCTTCCCTGTAGATCCTTGTCACCAATTTTTCAATCATGCTCCTTCCAAGTCTTAGACCATCCACCCAAGCCATTGGCCACAGACCATGAATCCATATACAATTATACATATGGCCATTTCTTTGTCCATGCAAAGTGAAGAGCCAGATACATGGCTTAAAGTTCTGCCCATTGGGAGGATTTCCGTTTACCACTGTCCTGCAGGGAAGTCCCAGAAAAGGGCTACAGTGCCACTGCTGTCCACTTTTGGGTGGTGCATGCATATCACACAGAATCATCTGTAAACCAGGCA
>NW_006922306.1:53705-55037 GCF_000298275.1 Orycteropus afer afer | reverse complement strand
GGAGTATTTTGATTACTGTTCTGACTCTGCTGTCCATTGTGGTAACCACACACACTTTGTCCTTGTTCATTAACTGCTGCTACTTATCCTCTACTACCACGGGGTCCAATCAGCCACATTTTAGTTAAATGTCTTAGCTCAATTAGGGCAGTTCCCACTGTCAAATCCAGCTTACATAAAATACCAATCACAGAAGTCTTCAAGGTTGCTGGTGCTCCCTTCACAAATTTGTTCCTTCCTCACTGTACTGGTGAAAGGCATGTCCTCTGGGCTCTCCATTTTTAGGTCTAGGGGTCTAATCTGACAAATCCATTCTAACATGCCAATTTCTGTAAGCCTCTGGATACCTTCTTCTACATTATATCAAGGCAGGTTTGGTACCTCAACTTGACATAAGGTAGGCCACCACATAATTCATGCTTCTGTAAGCCAACCAAATAAATAATTAGGTCCTTTCCTAACCTCCTGAGCTGAAACATTGAGCCAAGAATCCGTATTTAGTGAACCAATGTTACATTCCTTGCACCATTATCTACACCCACATTAGCCATTCCCATACATATTCTCCAGGTTTCTGTGTGTACATGTTAGCAAAATCAAGTAGGTCTTTTTGGGTGTAGCATATCACTTCCTCTGTCATACTTTGTATTTCACCTTTTGGGGCTCACTTGGACGTAAGTTTAGTTATAGGTCTAGCAGCAACAATGGGTGGTTGGGCCAGTTCCTGAGAACATTCAGCAGTGTCTTCCATGGCATCTTCCACAAGCAATGACCCAGCAGGAGCAGTTGGGTAATCCCGTCAAATGGAGGTGGAAGGGATAATGCTTTTATAGTAATCCCTTCAGATGGGTGGGCTTCAACAGAATTTACAGGCTCCATAACCTCATCTTCCTGACTATCTGCCCATATGTCCCCACCCCAGGTTTCAGGATCCCATTTTTTCCCAGTCACTGCCCTCACTTTAATTTCAGACACCGTTTTGGTTGGGCAATTCAATTGGCATTGTAATTCAGCAACCCTTCCAATAAGACTCTGTGTTTATTTTTTGGCAATATCAGCTCTGTTACTAGAAAAAATAAGGCTTCCTTTCAGGGCACAAATGGAAATATTGAGGTCTTTTATGTGGTGTTTGAGCTGTGACTCAGTAGCCCTGAACTCATCTCACTCTTTCACAATTTTGTCTAGTGTAAGTAGGACCAACCAGCCAGTTTCATTATACTCCTCATGCTCATAAAATTGCAGAAAAGCATTTGATTACCCAGAGCTTCACTTCTCAAAAATACTTGATCTATTGGTGGTGCTACTTTGCATATTAATGTGGCCACCTTATGT